>NC_134535.1:135000-147500 GCF_050624435.1 Tenrec ecaudatus
CGAGCCCTCCGAGGCCTCACGCTCACAACACGCGACTGTCCGCCGGTCAGCCTTGCCTGACAATCACCAGGACCCGCGCCGATCTCGCATCGGCCACACCACCCATCGCCACTCTCGCAAGGAGGGGCCGAGAGAGGACCGCAGCTGCCGCCGAGGGCTCCCAGAAAGTCGCGCACCCGGGTCCCTTCCCTCACAAACCAAATTCAGGGCCAGATCCGAGTTACTTTATAGCAGAAATTTGGGACCCCGCAAGGAACACGCGCGCAGACGCAAAAGGGCCACGGGTAAAATCTTTTAGAATCTTTTGAGCTCTTTGACCGCCCCCCTGGCCGGGCCTTCTCAACCCGACGGGGGCAGCACTAAATGACATCTACGCGCACTTTACACGTCCAAGCAAGGGCACACACAAGCCCCGGAAAGGGTTAAGAGCCCCCCCCTTACGAGGAGGGGCTACCGCACTCTAAGGCGGCCCCTTATCGGGGACACATCTCTTCGCGGGGCTCCCCACAACCGCGACGACGCGACGGGAGCCCCAAACGGGGTTTTTGCGACTTCCCACGAGACACCGGGCAGACACAGCATGCGACCTCCCAGCCCGCTCTCGCAAGCACTCCCATGACGGGGGAGATCTCACATGTGTCCGGGGTTAAAGGCGAGATGACACGGCTTCCCAGAGAGCGCTGGGACACACGGCAGAGAGGGCAACGCCTCCGGCGAGACGCACCCAACCCCCCACGGGGTTCGACACACCGTCTCGACCCCCCCAGAGTGCTTCCGGCTCCAAGAGAACCGGCACAGCACGCACCCAACGGCACCAGGGCGGTGGTGGGCCAGAGGGGTAAACGACCAGATACGGGAACGACACCGCGGCTCGGCCTCAGGCACCTGAAGGGACAACCTGGAGCGCTCCAGGGGCACCGGCAAAGGGCCGATCCAAGCACAACCCCGTGCGGACCTCGGCAGGTGCACGGTGAAGGAGGAGGGAAAGACCATCCCCGCCACGGGGAAGACCCATCGCCAAGCAAACGAGCGCGGGATGGCCGCTCGGGCCGACAGACCCACGCACGCCCAGCAAGCCCACGCCGTGAGGCAAGAGGAGCGAGCGTGCAAGGGCGAACCGGATTCCGCACCCCTGCCTCGCCCACGCACCGACAAGCGAGTGGTGGGAGAAGAGGCTAGGGGCCCGCGGACAGAGCGAGAGGAGCGGTCCCATTCGCCATGAATGTCCGTCCCTCGTCTGGCGCGGCTTAGGTCCGGCTCGGGAGAGCGCGACAGCACCACATCGATCGGGGTTGCGTTCAAAAGCCAAGTCACTCGAGAGAGAGACCGAGAGGAAAAAAAAAATACCCTGTCGGGTGCTGGGGGAGGTCAGGGAAGGAAAAAGGCCCGGTTTCTGCCTCCGCCAGACCCACACCCAGGGCCACTGAAGGACAGCCGCCAAAAGGACACAGAAAGTGCCTGACACGGGAGACGGAGCCCATGGGGCGTGGAAGGCGCTCCGCTAAGCGTTGGCACGGCTGCCCGGGATGCCTGCAGCGGGCAGAGAGCGCGGGGAGCACAGAAGACCCATCCCGCCAACCTCTCTGTGGGTCCCGCCACCCTCAAGAGCACTGGAGGCCAGAGGAGCACAGCAACCACAGGGTCGGGACACAGCTGGACTCGCGAGAGCCGGCGCACGGGCCTCAAAGCGGGCGACTCACGCGGGATCGAAGGGACCGCGCGCCACGGGCCATCGGTAACCCAAAGGCGACCCAGGGAACCAACGCACACGTCCAGAGCATCAAACCGACCTCTTCAGTGAGCGCCACTGAAGATGAGCGTGTCAGCACCTATCTGGTGGCCCAAAATGACCGAGTTCAGCGAAAGAAATACCACGCCAGGAGACGGGGTGGTGGCTTCTCCCCACGGGGCACCCCCCGGAACCACGTTTCGGCCAAAGGCCTGCCACAGTGACCCCATAGCACTCACTCCTGGAGGTCCTAGGGCCCTCTGGTCAACCTCCTGAGAATCGAGTGAGGGGGGGAAGAGGGGCAGCGTGCCCTCGCGCGACGCAGGTGCCGCACACCGGAGGTCCCGCACATCGGCGCGGCCGGCCACCGATGTGGAAGCCTATGTGAGGAACTTGGACATTTTTCTTAGGCTCCGCCCGAGGAGCCAGGGGACTCGGGAGTCGCCGAGGAGCGAACCGCCACTCGCCGGGTGACCGCGAGCCACCAAGGCCGGTCCCTGGACCCAGAGTGGGGACTTGAGAAACCCTCAAGCGCCGCCTGCCATGTTGCCGGGCGGGCCGTGTCCAGGCCCGGGTAGTAAACACCGAATTTCCGTGCGACTGAGCCACCAGGGCCGTTCCACGGGCCACAAGTGGGTTCCTGGAAAAATTCAAGCACCGCTTCGGGCGGTCCGGCCTCCGGACGGGTGGGTGAGTGAGTTTCGGGCGGCTGAGCGCCCTGTGCTGGTCGACCAAGTGCTGACCGACAAACACCAGTGACAGAGGCGGCAGTGAAGCCCGCCAACCCATAAGGCTGCAGGTACAAGCTCGGGCCACCGCTCCCGGGCCGGCGCTCTGTCACCGCCGGGACGACACAAGTGACACCGCCGGCGTCCTGGAACTCTGGGGCCGGCGACACAGGCCGCTCCGGTCCCATCGCGTTGGCGACAGAGCTCCGGAGAGAAAGTGAAAGTGACCGCTAGGTGGCGGACGACAACCGGCAGGAAGCGCGGCGGGACGAATGTGCGTCGCTAGCCGGCAAGAGCGCGTCGTCGGCCGGACAGTCGCCTAACTTAGACCCGGCCCGCCGCCGCAGCGGCCGCCGCCGCCGGCGTCCTGGAACTCGGGGGCCGGCGGCGACACAGGCCGCTCCGGTCCCTTCGCGTTGGCGACAGAGCTCCGGAGAGAAAGTGAAAGTGACCGCTAGGTGGCGGACGACAACCGGCAGGAAGCGCGGCGGCGGGACGAATGTGCGTCTCTAGCCGGCAAGAGCGCGTCGTCGGCCGGACAGTCGCCTAACTTAGACCCGGCCCGCCGCCGCCGCCGCCGCCGCCGCCGCCGCCGCCGCCGCCGCCGCCGCCGCCGCCGCCGCCGCCGCCGCCGCCGCCGCCGCGCTATACACACACACACACACACACACACACACACACACACACACACACACACACACACACACGTACGTGTTTGTTTGTTTTTTTAAACAAACAAAAGTACATTCAACATTCTATAAAAGGTCCGAGGAAGTCAGTCCTCACACAAAAGTCCATTGAGCCCTTGGGGAAGTGAGCAGAAAATGAGCCGACATGTGGAAGACCCCTGACGGACAAGAGCAGATCCAAGTCAAATGGAAAGCCATCTCTTCCATCCATCCATCCGTCCGTCCGTCCGTCCGTCCGTCCATCCATCCATCCATCCATCCATCCATCCATCCATCCATCCATCCATTGTGTCAAGCACACTTGCTTTCTGCTTGAGCCCTTGGTATCAGCTCCTCATTTTGCCCCCTCACTCCCTGGTCCCTCTTCCCTCATGAACCCTTGATAATTTATAAATGATTAGTATTTTGTCATCTCTTGCACTGTCCAATGTCTCCCTTCGCCCACTTTTCTGTTGTCCATCCCCTCAGGGAGGAGGTTGTTATGTAGATCCTCGTCCATCGGTTCCCCCTTTTCACCCCCACCCTCCCTCCATCCTCCAGTTGTTATCGTCACTGATCCCGAAGTGATCATCTCTCCTGGATTCCCGGAAAGCCATCTGAAAGGAGATTCAGTCGACAATGATGATTTCATCTGCCTGTAAAAATAGACATACGTCTGGCTCTCGAATACCTTTAAAAGTGTTTTTAGGGAGTAGGGAGTTATGAGACCGGGTCTTTACGTCTCAAAAATTTGCCTGCCGGAGAGACACAGGAAAGAAAGTTGTTGTGATTGCAGAATGCTCTGTTGTGTCTAAATTAGTCTAGTCTAGTATTGCCACGATTAGAAAATCATCATCATCATCATCATCATCATCATCATCATCATCATCATGAAAGCTACAGGGAAGAAGAGAATGCTGTAAAATCAAATGGGATGACCATTGTCGTCCTATTATTCTGAGTAGGATAGGATGGTGGTATTGTTGGTATGACATGCGGCTGAAATGCAAGTTTAAATGGTTTAAAAGCAAAACAAAACAAAACACCTGATCTTCCCCCCTACAACCAACCAACCAAAAAGTTTGGGTAAGAATTGGATTGCATTGCGGGGGTGGCAGGTGATGGGTGGGCGTGTGGGTGTTAGGTGGGATAAGGAGAACTCAGGTAGGATAGGATAGTCCTCAGTGGCTGCTCTGAATGGAAATCGATCATCACTCCTCAAGGAAGGGCTACCACACACACACACACACACACACACACACACACACACACACACACACACGGTGGTCATGCATCATCTCCTGACTGCTTGGGGTCAGTCAGAGGTTCCTGGAGCCACATTGTAAGCTCTTCTTCGGATGGTTTCCCCCACCCCACCCCATCCCCTGCAACTGTGATCTCCCTGGAGAGGAAACCTGCCGCCACCACTGCCAGCCAGTCATGATGGGTTTGGTGGCAGTTCTGTCCCCTTGAGAAGAATTGTAGCCCCGGTTGGTTTCCAAGACAGTCCAAAAAGCCACACACTCCAATCAATCAAATGAGCTTTTAGTGAAAGCCAGCGGGTGAATGGGCAACCCGGGAGGAGTCAGTGGGTCCGGAGAGCACAGCAGAACACACTCAGCTTTTTAGCCACCATCAAACCACCAGCAGGGTGATCAATCGTTGACACACGCAGTTCAGTTCCTCGAAGTGGGAACGTTTGGGGGAGAATTCCCAATGTTTGCAGTCCTCAGGCTGAGGTGTCCCTAGCCACTGCTTATCTCAAAACTGCTTGGTCGGGCGGACCATGTGCGTGTGGGTCAAGCCTCAGCCAAAATGACAGAAGCCAAATTCAGCAGGTTATTTATCAATTACTAAGGTGTTTCAGCCTGCCTGCACACACCCCCTGTACCCCCCACCCACCTCCAGCCATGGCCCATCAACCACTTAATCAATAAGTGGTTATTGATCTATACATTGGATTTTTGTTTGTTGGATTGGAGGGGGGGGGCTGTGTCTCTTTCTGCCCCAGCGTTAGTTACTTACAACATGTGGGCCCAATCAATGACCCCTCCGATTTCGGCAGAAAGACATGAAGGATCTATTAAAAGATGGAACGAGGACAAACGGGTGCATAAACAAATGTGGCGAAGAAAGCTGATGGTGCCAGGCTATCAAAAGAGATAGTGTCTGGGGGTCTTAAAGGCTTGAAGGTGAACAAGCGGCCATCTAGCTCAGAAGCAACAAAGCCCACATGGAAGAATCACACCAGCCTGTGGGATCACAAGAGGACCTGATGCAAAGGGATTAAGTGGAGAGCAAATGCTTTGAAAATGATTAGGGCAAAGAATGTACAGATGTGCTTTATATAATTATGTATGTATATGTATGGATTGTGATAAGAGTTGTATGAGCCCCTAATAAAATGTTTTAAAAAGAAAAATACAAAAGTATGTAGGACAACAGGAAAGTGGGTGAAGGGAGACGCCCGACAGTATCAGAGATGACAAAATAATAATAATTTCTAAATTATCAAGGATTAATGAGGGAGGAGTATCAAGGAGGGAAGGGAACCATGAGGACCTGATACCAAGGGCTCAAGCAGAAACTAAATGTTTTGAGAATGATGATGGCAACAAACGAACAAATGTACTTGACATAATGGCTGGCTGGCTGGCTGGCTGGCTGGCTGGCTGGATTGTGATAAGTGGTATGGGCCCCAACCATCCCGGTAGGAATGAAATCTCCTAGGGGCCTTCATGGGAGGACTTGTGTCTCCCAAATGCTGAAATCCGCAGAAGGGGGAGTGTGTGTGTGGGGGGGGGGGGGAGGGGAGAATCCTCAGGGGTCCAGGGGAAACCTAAGACCTGCAGGCCTGCCGCCTAGCTCCCTTCCACCCAGCCACCCAGCAGCCCCAAGCCTGCCCCCTCACCCACCCACCTGAAAAGGCTCCGAAGGAAGGAAGGAAGGCAGGAAGGAAGGCCGGGGCTTGATTAACATATGAAGCCAGCTCTTTTAGCATCTCAATCCCCTGGTCTCTGGCTAGAGAGCCACCGTTGGCCTCAGGGTGACCGGTTTTTCGGTTGTTTTTTTTTTTTTTTATTCTGTTGTTCATCTTAGTTTGGACTTTGACCCTAACTCGGGCAAGTGAACTAGAGGTTGCTTGTGTGTGGGACGCCCAGGCCGGGATGGGGAAGGGAGTGGGGAGCGAGCGGGGGGGATCGATCCAGAGGAGCCCGTCGGGAACTGCAACCCCCACCCACCCGCATGGTCACGGAAGAGGGAGGCCTGAGGGGTCTTCAGAATCGCGGCTGGGTCCTGCTGGCCCATCTAGCGGAGCTGGAGCTTCCAACCGCCAGCACTGGGACTCAGTCCAAAAGCGGCGGCTCCGATCCCAGAAAATAAACACACACACCGCCCTCGTGAATCTCTAGCAGTTGTCGTGATGAGAACAGGGGGCGCACCGCCCTATGAGCGGAGTGGATTGGGAACCAACCGAGTGCTTACAAGGGGTGAGGGAGAATTTGGCAAACATCCTAGGCACCCGGTATGTGTGTGTGCTTTGTTTGTTGGATGGCTAGTCAGGTGTAGGTAGGGTGTGTGTGTGTGTGTGGTGTGGTGTGTGTGTCCACCCCCCACCCCTGCAAGTCATTTGACTGGTCTCCTGTTTTTATTTTTTAAAGGGGGAAAAGCAAAAACTCAAGAATATAGGAATGGAATGGAAGAGGGGAAGAAAGAAACTCTTCTTCAAGAGGAGGAAAGGCCTGAGGCCTGACACTCGTCGGTCGTAGAAAGACTTGAGAGCTTTTTCATGAAAGTCAGGAAGAACGCAGGCAGGCAGGCAGGCAGGCAGGCAGGCAGGCAGGCAGGCAGGCAGGCAGGCAGGCAGCGAGTGACAGACGGTGGGACAGAGGGAGGGACTGATGGAAGGAGGCTGCCCAGTGTCTAGGCCCCTAGAAAACACACGTTTGAAAGGAAGGAAGCTAAAGAATATGGACAAAGGTGCCTGCGTGAGGAAGGAGGGAGAGTCCTCATCTGAGCACTAGCATTACAAGATGGACCGAGATCATCTCACCCCTGGGGCAAGGACAACAGGAAAGTGGGTGAAGGGAGACGTCCAACAGTGTAAGACATGACAAAATAATAGCCACGGAAGGCACGCTCAGGGACAGCGAGTGAAAGTCCAAGATCCATCCGTTTTTGAGTCTGCATGTGAGTGAAGTGGATTCAGTTGGAGCTTCCATTCTAGGTTGATGGTGGGAGAGAGACCTAAATCCATTCGAAGAAGTGGGTTCTGCCTGCCTCCATGGGTCCTTTTTGGCTTCTCATGGGAAGGCGGACTGATGGACAGGCGGGCAGAGTGTGTGTTTTTACACCATGATTCACAAACACACACACACCCCACATAACACACCACCACCACCACCACCACCAACTACCACCACCAACCTGCCTCCCTCCCTCCCTCTCTCAGCCAGGGGAGGAGCAATCTGTCCTGTCTTCAGGAACTTCAAATCCCTGAAGGAAAAGAGCAAGAGCGTGGTGTGTGTGCGTGTGCGTACAGTACCAGGGCCACCAGGTCAAGTTTCAGGAGTGCCTTGAACCACGCTTTAGTCAATGCAATCGTGCAGCAGCAGCAGCAGCAGCAGCAGCAGCAGCAGCAGCAGCAGCAGCAGCAGAGCCACCACCTCTGCCCGCCCCAAACCTACTAACTCACCACCCCTGGTGCCCTCTGTTTGAAGCGGATCAATCCCATCAAACGGACAGAAGCATCACATTGTGTTTGTCACGCTTAGGTTTTATTATTCACTGCCTGCCATCGTATATATGGGGATAAGGGGCTGAAGGTTCAAACATACGCCCTCCCTTCCCACCCTCCTCTCGCCACGCAGACCCTCTTCCTTTGTGAAGAGAAGTGATGGATTGATGGATGGATGGATGGATGGATGGATGGATGGATGGATGGATGGATGGATGGACGGACGGACGGACGGACGGACGGACGGACGGACGGACGGACGGATGGGGGGAGAGACAGACACACACACACACAGACAGAAACTTCACGCAGGAGAGCCTTCTCTAGGCTCTCAGAGGAAAGGATCGGAGTGATTGAGAGTAGGAGGGGGAGCGGTGCGGTGGTCGGCCCACCGGTAGCGCCACAGCGCGCATGCGCGCGTGGCCGAAGGCTCGCCCGGACCGGGGAAACGCCCGACGATTCCCCCTAGCGGCGACGAGGAAGAAGACAAGATATCTTCTCCGAGGCTGCTGGTCTACCCACCTTTCGCGTCCGGGGGCGGCGGCCCGAGTTTGCCGGGCGAGGCCGGCCGGGCGGGGGGGTTGGTGGCGCGCGCGCGCCACCAACCCCCCCGCCCGGCCGGCCTCGCCCGGCAAACTCGGGCCGCCGCCCCCGGACGCTCCTCCACTCTTTCCTTCTCTTCTCTTCTCCCTCGCCACTCTCCGCCGCCCTGGTCGACCCGAGCCGACCCAGGGACAGGGAGACAGGCGCGCCCGCGCGCCTCTTAGCCGGCAGGGAGAGACAGACGGGATGCGCACGGCTGGCTGGCTGGCCCGCCCGCGCGCCTGTCGGGCAGCGGGGACACCCACAGACGCAGCACACACAGACGACCCCCTCAACACGGCAGACTCGGCCAGGGACGCACACCGGGCCACCAGGTGAAGCGAGCGGGCGACAAGGGTCCAACCTCCCCCCGCCCTCGCGCCCCGTGGCCCGGAACGCCCGACCCGGGCACGCGAGCAAGCGACACAAAAAAACCTCGTGTGTGTCAAGGGCCGACTTTCACAATGACATCACAGCCACCGGATCGTGCTGCCTCTGCCTGTCACCTAACTCCCCCTCATCGCTACCCTAACTTCCCCACCAACTAACTCCCACTCCCACTCTCACTTCCTTCCTACCCTACCTACCTATGTGCTACCTACCTATGTGCTACCTACCTCCCCAACAACTCTCACGCTCACTCACTCTCACTCTACCCTACCTATGCCCTAACTCACCTCCCCACCTAACTCCCACTCTCACTTCTTCCTTCCTTCCTTCCTTCCTTCCTTCCTTCCTCCCCTATCCCCTACCTACCTCCCCTATCCCCCACCCCCACCCTACCTACCTACCTACCTACCTACCTACCTACCTACCTACCTACCTACCTACCAACCACACACAAAACGCGAAGTAATGTAACAGCTAATTTAGTCCACAACGATGCAATGCACCCGGGGGACGGGGGAGCGCGGCTCAGCTTGAATCACTTCCATTAAATAGTTAATAGCCTGGAAATCCTTCCTCTTGCAACGGCTGCTCCGTCCAAGGTCAAGGAAGCAAGACTGCAGAGCAGAGTCTTCCAGAGAGCGATGCATTCCGTCCAGCCGGAGGCAGCAGGCAGCCAGCCAGCCAGCCAGCCAGCTGGGTCCCCCCCACGCTTAGCCAGATCACCGAGCTCCAGCGACGTGTACCATCAACGCCAGCGGCACGGCAACGCACATCTGAAAGGGGGAGAAGAAAAAAAAAATCCAGCTTTAACGGCAGGATCCATGGGTCGGGCGCCCCCACACACAGGTTGTAGACATTAGCTCACAATTGGAGGCAGACAACTAGCTAAGGCAGTCACACAGTGGGGCAACACCGCCAGAGAGCGAGAGAGCGAGAGAGCCTGGGGCTTGCTGGCAGACGCATTTCTCTCTCTGCCCACCGGACCCAAACCACGACCTTATCACACCCCAACTCTTCTTAATATAAGGCCAGGTTTGGCACAGTAAGCCGAATCACACCGCCCAACATAGCACGCTCGCCACCCCTTCTATAAGTGAAAGGAAAACCTCTTCGCCACCTGAGGATGAACCCACCCCCTCCCGTGTGGGCCTCTCAATGAAAACCAAGGCGAGCAACAGAGACGGTGGCGGACGTGCCTCGCCTCCCGCAAGTCACATCCACCCGCCTGTTGGACATCAGGGCTTCGCCCGCCCCCAACCTCTCTGCCTTCCTTGGAAACCTAATGAAAACGCCCCGCCCGCCCGGGCCACCTTGACGTAATTAATACAGACCTCGCTAATAGGCGCCGCTGAACTTTTCCCCTGCCTGGCCTGTGTTGGCCAGGCGTCCTTTGCAACACCCCCCAAGAATGTTCACCCCCGGTGGGGGGCGGGGGGAAGGACAGCCCCAGCCCCCTACAACGAACCCCGGGTTCCATAGGCTAAATCGGACAGCGGGGGGGGGGGGGGGGGGAGAGAGAGAGAGAGAGAGAGATGGAAAATAACAGAGGCAGACACAGCTCAGGGGTATAAAGCTTGCTCACTCTCAGCTGCACCTGGTGGTCCCCCACCCCCCTCCCCTAGATTCAACGGGGCAGCCTAACCTTGCTCACTCTCCAGTGGGCTCAACCTCTACCACTACCACCCTGATCGGAAGCGAGCGGGGTCCTTCCTCCCTCCCTATGGTGGCACAAACAGTGGTGTCTGTCTGCTTGCTCTAAAAGGCTGACCACCCTGAGGGAGAGTAACCCAGAACCTACCTTGGGTGAATGACCTTTCAGTGGGATATGCCTACCTTGGGTGAATGGCCTTTCAGTGGGATATGTATGCCTGGGGGAGAGACAAACTCGGGAGAAAGCTTGGCTTCCCACATTCCCCACCCACCAGGCTGACTTCTACGGGGGGGGGGGGGGGGCAGGCTGCGGCCCTTAACCCACCTTTAGAAAAGCAGACGCCTTACAAGAATAGGAGGGTGGGAGGGAGGGAGGGGCTGCTGGGTTTGAGAAGCGGCCAAGTGGACTCTGAACTAGAACTAGACCTCTACAGTCAGGGTTGGAGTGCTCGCTAGCTTGCTCGCTCGCTCAAACAAGACCTCTCCGACCCCTTTGGCTCAAGGTAGCCGCTGGGGTCACAAAGACCCACGCCGGGGGAAGGCGCACAGCAGCGAGGATAGATACATTAGATATAGATAGATGGAGAGATAGAGCACATGTGCAAGGGCAAGCCGAATTCTACACCGCAGCCAGGCCCTCTTCCTCTGTGAAGAGAGCTGGCGGATGGAGGGAGGGAGGGAGGGAGGGAGGGTTGAGAGAGACAGACTGACTGACACAGAAACCTCACACAGGAAGGAGGGCCTCCTCTAGGCTCTCAGAGGAAAGAGCCACACACTCACAAGCCATTCTCTCAGAAGCCATAAAAACAAATACGGAGCCAAGAGTGAACCTGATGCACGCGTCAGGAGCAGCGGCGTCACCAATAATTACTTAACGCTCTTAGACGTTTTCGAATGCTCGGTTTATTCACTGCAGACACACATCACACCAGCCAAAAATAATCCAAAGGATAAAAGGACTGGAGCAAGCAAGCGTGATCATAAGTATGAGCATAATAACAGCGCTCTGCACACGTATCATTCTAGCATCATAGTCCCAACAAGCATTGCCTTCATCGGTGCGTTCACCCCGGGTAGAGTTGGAGAGAGCAGAGCAGGAGTTGATGTCTCCTTGGTTCCTAGCTCTCTAAAAAGTCAGTGCCTGTCTGTCTCTACCCAGGTTTCAACGGACAACTTGGCTGGTTCTTTGACGTATTCACTGTCCCAGTCAAGTCTCTCTCATGGGGTTTCTCCACACTTTTGCGGTGGCTCCTCCGACCAGCTGCTGATTCTTGGCGATGGTCCAACTTCTTGGCTGGGCCCTAATGCCACACGTTATTTCTTCTCTGAAGTGGAGTTTCTTGTGTTTGCTTCTTTGGAGGAGGCTCAACGTCTTGCAAGGAAGAGCAGGTGGCCATTTGCTGGTTCCGGAGCTCTCGTCAGCGCAGGATTCCTGCTCAGTAGCGTGACTGGCGTGAGTGAGTGAGTGAGTGAGTGAGTGAGTGAGTGAGTGAGTGAGTGAGTGAGTGAGTGAGTGTATCTCGATGAAGTAAATTGATGATGAAATCAATAGGAAAAAAAAACACCTTGAGACAATCAGTGATCAGATGATGCATAAAAGAAAACCCGAAACTAACCTAAACGTGTGGGGAAATTGGGACCGAGAGGAGGAGGGAGCACTGGTCGCCCCTGCGCGCCCTAACGCGCATGTGCGCCAGACATGCGCACAAGCCAGGCAGGGTCTTTTTAATAAAATTATGAAATATGCTTGACACAATTGATGTATGGGTTGTGATAAGAGTTGTGCGAGCCCCTAATAAAACGATTTTTTTAAAAGAAGATACATTAAGACATACATGCCTTACCGCTTGACCAAAAGGACGGACGGGGCTACTGGTCGACCCACGTGTGTATCGACTCTGTCCCCCACCACCCTTTCCACACACACCACGCAGCGCCCACCTTCATGTCTGAATGAAGTCAAGGGATGCAATCAATAGGAAAACATCTCGAGACAGTGATAAGATGCCAAGAAG
>NC_134535.1:160000-170000 GCF_050624435.1 Tenrec ecaudatus
ACGGGGTTTTTGCGACTTCCCACGAGACACCGGGCAGACACAGCATGCGACCTCCCAGCCCGCTCTCGCAAGCACTCCCATGACGGGGGAGATCTCACATGTGTCCGGGGTTAAAGGCGAGATGACACGGCTTCCCAGAGAGCGCTGGGACACACGGCAGAGAGGGCAACGCCTCCGGCGAGACGCACCCAACCCCCCACGGGGTTCGACACACCGTCTCGACCCCCCCAGAGTGCTTCCGGCTCCAAGAGAACCGGCACAGCACGCACCCAACGGCACCAGGGCGGTGGTGGGCCAGAGGGGTAAACGACCAGATACGGGAACGACACCGCGGCTCGGCCTCAGGCACCTGAAGGGACAACCTGGAGCGCTCCAGGGGCACCGGCAAAGGGCCGATCCAAGCACAACCCCGTGCGGACCTCGGCAGGTGCACGGTGAAGGAGGAGGGAAAGACCATCCCCGCCACGGGGAAGACCCATCGCCAAGCAAACGAGCGCGGGATGGCCGCTCGGGCCGACAGACCCACGCACGCCCAGCAAGCCCACGCCGTGAGGCAAGAGGAGCGAGCGTGCAAGGGCGAACCGGATTCCGCACCCCTGCCTCGCCCACGCACCGACAAGCGAGTGGTGGGAGAAGAGGCTAGGGGCCCGCGGACAGAGCGAGAGGAGCGGTCCCATTCGCCATGAATGTCCGTCCCTCGTCTGGCGCGGCTTAGGTCCGGCTCGGGAGAGCGCGACAGCACCACATCGATCGGGGTTGCGTTCAAAAGCCAAGTCACTCGAGAGAGAGACCGAGAGGAAAAAAAAAATACCCTGTCGGGTGCTGGGGGAGGTCAGGGAAGGAAAAAGGCCCGGTTTCTGCCTCCGCCAGACCCACACCCAGGGCCACTGAAGGACAGCCGCCAAAAGGACACAGAAAGTGCCTGACACGGGAGACGGAGCCCATGGGGCGTGGAAGGCACTCCGCTAAGCGTTGGCACGGCTGCCCGGGATGCCTGCAGCGGGCAGAGAGCGCGGGGAGCACAGAAGACCCATCCCGCCAACCTCTCTGTGGGTCCCGCCACCCTCAAGAGCACTGGAGGCCAGAGGAGCACAGCAACCACAGGGTCGGGACACAGCTGGACTCGCGAGAGCCGGCGCACGGGCCTCAAAGCGGGCGACTCACGCGGGATCGAAGGGACCGCGCGCCACGGGCCATCGGTAACCCAAAGGCGACCCAGGGAACCAACGCACACGTCCAGAGCATCAAACCGACCTCTTCAGTGAGCGCCACTGAAGATGAGCGTGTCAGCACCTATCTGGTGGCCCAAAATGACCGAGTTCAGCGAAAGAAATACCACGCCAGGAGACGGGGTGGTGGCTTCTCCCCACGGGGCACCCCCCGGAACCACGTTTCGGCCAAAGGCCTGCCACAGTGACCCCATAGCACTCACTCCTGGAGGTCCTAGGGCCCTCTGGTCAACCTCCTGAGAATCGAGTGAGGGGGGGAAGAGGGGCAGCGTGCCCTCGCGCGACGCAGGTGCCGCACACCGGAGGTCCCGCACATCGGCGCGGCCGGCCACCGATGTGGAAGCCTATGTGAGGAACTTGGACATTTTTCTTAGGCTCCGCCCGAGGAGCCAGGGGACTCGGGAGTCGCCGAGGAGCGAACCGCCACTCGCCGGGTGACCGCGAGCCACCAAGGCCGGTCCCTGGACCCAGAGTGGGGACTTGAGAAACCCTCAAGCGCCGCCTGCCATGTTGCCGGGCGGGCCGTGTCCAGGCCCGGGTAGTAAACACCGAATTTCCGTGCGACTGAGCCACCAGGGCCGTTCCACGGGCCACAAGTGGGTTCCTGGAAAAATTCAAGCACCGCTTCGGGCGGTCCGGCCTCCGGACGGGTGGGTGAGTGAGTTTCGGGCGGCTGAGCGCCCTGTGCTGGTCGACCAAGTGCTGACCGACAAACACCAGTGACAGAGGCGGCAGTGAAGCCCGCCAACCCATAAGGCTGCAGGTACAAGCTCGGGCCACCGCTCCCGGGCCGGCGCTCTGTCACCGCCGGGACGACACAAGTGACACCGCCGGCGTCCTGGAACTCTGGGGCCGGCGACACAGGCCGCTCCGGTCCCATCGCGTTGGCGACAGAGCTCCGGAGAGAAAGTGAAAGTGACCGCTAGGTGGCGGACGACAACCGGCAGGAAGCGCGGCGGGACGAATGTGCGTCGCTAGCCGGCAAGAGCGCGTCGTCGGCCGGACAGTCGCCTAACTTAGACCCGGCCCGCCGCCGCAGCGGCCGCCGCCGCCGGCGTCCTGGAACTCGGGGGCCGGCGGCGACACAGGCCGCTCCGGTCCCTTCGCGTTGGCGACAGAGCTCCGGAGAGAAAGTGAAAGTGACCGCTAGGTGGCGGACGACAACCGGCAGGAAGCGCGGCGGCGGGACGAATGTGCGTCTCTAGCCGGCAAGAGCGCGTCGTCGGCCGGACAGTCGCCTAACTTAGACCCGGCCCGCCGCCGCCGCCGCCGCCGCCGCCGCCGCCGCCGCCGCCGCCGCCGCCGCCGCCGCCGCCGCCGCCGCCGCCGCCGCCGCCGCCGCCGCCGCCGCCGCCGCCGCCGCCGCGCTATACACACACACACACACACACACACACACACACACACACACACACACACACACGTACGTGTTTGTTTGTTTTTTTAAACAAACAAAAGTACATTCAACATTCTATAAAAGGTCCGAGGAAGTCAGTCCTCACACAAAAGTCCATTGAGCCCTTGGGGAAGTGAGCAGAAAATGAGCCGACATGTGGAAGACCCCTGACGGACAAGAGCAGATCCAAGTCAAATGGAAAGCCATCTCTTCCATCCATCCATCCATCCGTCCGTCCGTCCGTCCGTCCATCCATCCATCCATCCATCCATCCATCCATCCATCCATCCATCCATTGTGTCAAGCACACTTGCTTTCTGCTTGAGCCCTTGGTATCAGCTCCTCATTTTGCCCCCTCACTCCCTGGTCCCTCTTCCCTCATGAACCCTTGATAATTTATAAATGATTAGTATTTTGTCATCTCTTGCACTGTCCAATGTCTCCCTTCGCCCACTTTTCTGTTGTCCATCCCCTCAGGGAGGAGGTTGTTATGTAGATCCTCGTCCATCGGTTCCCCCTTTTCACCCCCACCCTCCCTCCATCCTCCAGTTGTTATCGTCACTGATCCCGAAGTGATCATCTCTCCTGGATTCCCGGAAAGCCATCTGAAAGGAGATTCAGTCGACAATGATGATTTCATCTGCCTGTAAAAATAGACATACGTCTGGCTCTCGAATACCTTTAAAAGTGTTTTTAGGGAGTAGGGAGTTATGAGACCGGGTCTTTACGTCTCAAAAATTTGCCTGCCGGAGAGACACAGGAAAGAAAGTTGTTGTGATTGCAGAATGCTCTGTTGTGTCTAAATTAGTCTAGTCTAGTATTGCCACGATTAGAAAATCATCATCATCATCATCATCATCATCATCATCATCATCATGAAAGCTACAGGGAAGAAGAGAATGCTGTAAAATCAAATGGGATGACCATTGTCGTCCTATTATTCTGAGTAGGATAGGATGGTGGTATTGTTGGTATGACATGCGGCTGAAATGCAAGTTTAAATGGTTTAAAAGCAAAACAAAACAAAACACCTGATCTTCCCCCCTACAACCAACCAACCAAAAAGTTTGGGTAAGAATTGGATTGCATTGCGGGGGTGGCAGGTGATGGGTGGGCGTGTGGGTGTTAGGTGGGATAAGGAGAACTCAGGTAGGATAGGATAGTCCTCAGTGGCTGCTCTGAATGGAAATCGATCATCACTCCTCAAGGAAGGGCTACCACACACACACACACACACACACACACACACACACACACACACACACGGTGGTCATGCATCATCTCCTGACTGCTTGGGGTCAGTCAGAGGTTCCTGGAGCCACATTGTAAGCTCTTCTTCGGATGGTTTCCCCCACCCCACCCCATCCCCTGCAACTGTGATCTCCCTGGAGAGGAAACCTGCCGCCACCACTGCCAGCCAGTCATGATGGGTTTGGTGGCAGTTCTGTCCCCTTGAGAAGAATTGTAGCCCCGGTTGGTTTCCAAGACAGTCCAAAAAGCCACACACTCCAATCAATCAAATGAGCTTTTAGTGAAAGCCAGCGGGTGAATGGGCAACCCGGGAGGAGTCAGTGGGTCCGGAGAGCACAGCAGAACACACTCAGCTTTTTAGCCACCATCAAACCACCAGCAGGGTGATCAATCGTTGACACACGCAGTTCAGTTCCTCGAAGTGGGAACGTTTGGGGGAGAATTCCCAATGTTTGCAGTCCTCAGGCTGAGGTGTCCCTAGCCACTGCTTATCTCAAAACTGCTTGGTCGGGCGGACCATGTGCGTGTGGGTCAAGCCTCAGCCAAAATGACAGAAGCCAAATTCAGCAGGTTATTTATCAATTACTAAGGTGTTTCAGCCTGCCTGCACACACCCCCTGTACCCCCCACCCACCTCCAGCCATGGCCCATCAACCACTTAATCAATAAGTGGTTATTGATCTATACATTGGATTTTTGTTTGTTGGATTGGAGGGGGGGGGCTGTGTCTCTTTCTGCCCCAGCGTTAGTTACTTACAACATGTGGGCCCAATCAATGACCCCTCCGATTTCGGCAGAAAGACATGAAGGATCTATTAAAAGATGGAACGAGGACAAACGGGTGCATAAACAAATGTGGCGAAGAAAGCTGATGGTGCCAGGCTATCAAAAGAGATAGTGTCTGGGGGTCTTAAAGGCTTGAAGGTGAACAAGCGGCCATCTAGCTCAGAAGCAACAAAGCCCACATGGAAGAATCACACCAGCCTGTGGGATCACAAGAGGACCTGATGCAAAGGGATTAAGTGGAGAGCAAATGCTTTGAAAATGATTAGGGCAAAGAATGTACAGATGTGCTTTATATAATTATGTATGTATATGTATGGATTGTGATAAGAGTTGTATGAGCCCCTAATAAAATGTTTTAAAAAGAAAAATACAAAAGTATGTAGGACAACAGGAAAGTGGGTGAAGGGAGACGCCCGACAGTATCAGAGATGACAAAATAATAATAATTTCTAAATTATCAAGGATTAATGAGGGAGGAGTATCAAGGAGGGAAGGGAACCATGAGGACCTGATACCAAGGGCTCAAGCAGAAACTAAATGTTTTGAGAATGATGATGGCAACAAACGAACAAATGTACTTGACATAATGGCTGGCTGGCTGGCTGGCTGGCTGGCTGGCTGGATTGTGATAAGTGGTATGGGCCCCAACCATCCCGGTAGGAATGAAATCTCCTAGGGGCCTTCATGGGAGGACTTGTGTCTCCCAAATGCTGAAATCCGCAGAAGGGGGAGTGTGTGTGTGGGGGGGGGGGGAGGGGAGAATCCTCAGGGGTCCAGGGGAAACCTAAGACCTGCAGGCCTGCCGCCTAGCTCCCTTCCACCCAGCCACCCAGCAGCCCCAAGCCTGCCCCCTCACCCACCCACCTGAAAAGGCTCCGAAGGAAGGAAGGAAGGCAGGAAGGAAGGCCGGGGCTTGATTAACATATGAAGCCAGCTCTTTTAGCATCTCAATCCCCTGGTCTCTGGCTAGAGAGCCACCGTTGGCCTCAGGGTGACCGGTTTTTCGGTTGTTTTTTTTTTTTTTTATTCTGTTGTTCATCTTAGTTTGGACTTTGACCCTAACTCGGGCAAGTGAACTAGAGGTTGCTTGTGTGTGGGACGCCCAGGCCGGGATGGGGAAGGGAGTGGGGAGCGAGCGGGGGGGATCGATCCAGAGGAGCCCGTCGGGAACTGCAACCCCCACCCACCCGCATGGTCACGGAAGAGGGAGGCCTGAGGGGTCTTCAGAATCGCGGCTGGGTCCTGCTGGCCCATCTAGCGGAGCTGGAGCTTCCAACCGCCAGCACTGGGACTCAGTCCAAAAGCGGCGGCTCCGATCCCAGAAAATAAACACACACACCGCCCTCGTGAATCTCTAGCAGTTGTCGTGATGAGAACAGGGGGCGCACCGCCCTATGAGCGGAGTGGATTGGGAACCAACCGAGTGCTTACAAGGGGTGAGGGAGAATTTGGCAAACATCCTAGGCACCCGGTATGTGTGTGTGCTTTGTTTGTTGGATGGCTAGTCAGGTGTAGGTAGGGTGTGTGTGTGTGTGTGGTGTGGTGTGTGTGTCCACCCCCCACCCCTGCAAGTCATTTGACTGGTCTCCTGTTTTTATTTTTTAAAGGGGGAAAAGCAAAAACTCAAGAATATAGGAATGGAATGGAAGAGGGGAAGAAAGAAACTCTTCTTCAAGAGGAGGAAAGGCCTGAGGCCTGACACTCGTCGGTCGTAGAAAGACTTGAGAGCTTTTTCATGAAAGTCAGGAAGAACGCAGGCAGGCAGGCAGGCAGGCAGGCAGGCAGGCAGGCAGGCAGGCAGGCAGGCAGGCAGGCAGCGAGTGACAGACGGTGGGACAGAGGGAGGGACTGATGGAAGGAGGCTGCCCAGTGTCTAGGCCCCTAGAAAACACACGTTTGAAAGGAAGGAAGCTAAAGAATATGGACAAAGGTGCCTGCGTGAGGAAGGAGGGAGAGTCCTCATCTGAGCACTAGCATTACAAGATGGACCGAGATCATCTCACCCCTGGGGCAAGGACAACAGGAAAGTGGGTGAAGGGAGACGTCCAACAGTGTAAGACATGACAAAATAATAGCCACGGAAGGCACGCTCAGGGACAGCGAGTGAAAGTCCAAGATCCATCCGTTTTTGAGTCTGCATGTGAGTGAAGTGGATTCAGTTGGAGCTTCCATTCTAGGTTGATGGTGGGAGAGAGACCTAAATCCATTCGAAGAAGTGGGTTCTGCCTGCCTCCATGGGTCCTTTTTGGCTTCTCATGGGAAGGCGGACTGATGGACAGGCGGGCAGAGTGTGTGTTTTTACACCATGATTCACAAACACACACACACCCCACATAACACACCACCACCACCACCACCACCAACTACCACCACCAACCTGCCTCCCTCCCTCCCTCTCTCAGCCAGGGGAGGAGCAATCTGTCCTGTCTTCAGGAACTTCAAATCCCTGAAGGAAAAGAGCAAGAGCGTGGTGTGTGTGCGTGTGCGTACAGTACCAGGGCCACCAGGTCAAGTTTCAGGAGTGCCTTGAACCACGCTTTAGTCAATGCAATCGTGCAGCAGCAGCAGCAGCAGCAGCAGCAGCAGCAGCAGCAGCAGCAGCAGCAGAGCCACCACCTCTGCCCGCCCCAAACCTACTAACTCACCACCCCTGGTGCCCTCTGTTTGAAGCGGATCAATCCCATCAAACGGACAGAAGCATCACATTGTGTTTGTCACGCTTAGGTTTTATTATTCACTGCCTGCCATCGTATATATGGGGATAAGGGGCTGAAGGTTCAAACATACGCCCTCCCTTCCCACCCTCCTCTCGCCACGCAGACCCTCTTCCTTTGTGAAGAGAAGTGATGGATTGATGGATGGATGGATGGATGGATGGATGGATGGATGGATGGATGGATGGATGGACGGACGGACGGACGGACGGACGGACGGACGGACGGACGGACGGATGGGGGGAGAGACAGACACACACACACACAGACAGAAACTTCACGCAGGAGAGCCTTCTCTAGGCTCTCAGAGGAAAGGATCGGAGTGATTGAGAGTAGGAGGGGGAGCGGTGCGGTGGTCGGCCCACCGGTAGCGCCACAGCGCGCATGCGCGCGTGGCCGAAGGCTCGCCCGGACCGGGGAAACGCCCGACGATTCCCCCTAGCGGCGACGAGGAAGAAGACAAGATATCTTCTCCGAGGCTGCTGGTCTACCCACCTTTCGCGTCCGGGGGCGGCGGCCCGAGTTTGCCGGGCGAGGCCGGCCGGGCGGGGGGGTTGGTGGCGCGCGCGCGCCACCAACCCCCCCGCCCGGCCGGCCTCGCCCGGCAAACTCGGGCCGCCGCCCCCGGACGCTCCTCCACTCTTTCCTTCTCTTCTCTTCTCCCTCGCCACTCTCCGCCGCCCTGGTCGACCCGAGCCGACCCAGGGACAGGGAGACAGGCGCGCCCGCGCGCCTCTTAGCCGGCAGGGAGAGACAGACGGGATGCGCACGGCTGGCTGGCTGGCCCGCCCGCGCGCCTGTCGGGCAGCGGGGACACCCACAGACGCAGCACACACAGACGACCCCCTCAACACGGCAGACTCGGCCAGCACACACAGACGACCCCCTCAACACGGCAGACTCGGCCAGGGACGCACACCGGGCCACCAGGTGAAGCGAGCGGGCGACAAGGGTCCAACCTCCCCCCGCCCTCGCGCCCCGTGGCCCGGAACGCCCGACCCGGGCACGCGAGCAAGCGACACAAAAAAACCTCGTGTGTGTCAAGGGCCGACTTTCACAATGACATCACAGCCACCGGATCGTGCTGCCTCTGCCTGTCACCTAACTCCCCCTCATCGCTACCCTAACTTCCCCACCAACTAACTCCCACTCCCACTCTCACTTCCTTCCTACCCTACCTACCTATGTGCTACCTACCTCCCCAACAACTCTCACGCTCACTCACTCTCACTCTACCCTACCTATGCCCTAACTCACCTCCCCACCTAACTCCCACTCTCACTTCTTCCTTCCTTCCTTCCTTCCTTCCTTCCTTCCTCCCCTATCCCCTACCTACCTCCCCTATCCCCCACCCCCACCCTACCTACCTACCTACCTACCTACCTACCTACCTACCTACCTACCTACCTACCAACCACACACAAAACGCGAAGTAATGTAACAGCTAATTTAGTCCACAACGATGCAATGCACCCGGGGGACGGGGGAGCGCGGCTCAGCTTGAATCACTTCCATTAAATAGTTAATAGCCTGGAAATCCTTCCTCTTGCAACGGCTGCTCCGTCCAAGGTCAAGGAAGCAAGACTGCAGAGCAGAGTCTTCCAGAGAGCGATGCATTCCGTCCAGCCGGAGGCAGCAGGCAGCCAGCCAGCCAGCCAGCCAGCTGGGTCCCCCCCACGCTTAGCCAGATCACCGAGCTCCAGCGACGTGTACCATCAACGCCAGCGGCACGGCAACGCACATCTGAAAGGGGGAGAAGAAAAAAAAAATCCAGCTTTAACGGCAGGATCCATGGGTCGGGCGCCCCCACACACAGGTTGTAGACATTAGCTCACAATTGGAGGCAGACAACTAGCTAAGGCAGTCACACAGTGGGGCAACACCGCCAGAGAGCGAGAGAGCGAGAGAGCCTGGGGCTTGCTGGCAGACGCATTTCTCTCTCTGCCCACCGGACCCAAACCACGACCTTATCACACCCCAACTCTTCTTAATATAAGGCCAGGTTTGGCACAGTAAGCCGAATCACACCGCCCAACATAGCACGCTCGCCACCCCTTCTATAAGTGAAAGGAAAACCTCTTCGCCACCTGAGGATGAACCCACCCCCTCCCGTGTGGGCCTCTCAATGAAAACCAAGGCGAGCAACAGAGACGGTGGCGGACGTGCCTCGCCTCCCGCAAGTCACATCCACCCGCCTGTTGGACATCAGGGCTTCGCCCGCCCCCAACCTCTCTGCCTTCCTTGGAAACCTAATGAAAACGCCCCGCCCGCCCGGGCCACCTTGACGTAATTAATACAGACCTCGCTAATAGGCGCCGCTGAACTTTTCCCCTGCCTGGCCTGTGTTGGCCAGGCGTCCTTTGCAACACCCCCCAAGAATGTTCACCCCCGGTGGGGGGCGGGGGGAAGGACAGCCCCAGCCCCCTACAACGAACCCCGGGTTCCATAGGCTAAATCGGACAGCGGGGGGGGGGGGGGGGGAGAGAGAGAGAGAGAGATGGAAAATAACAGAGGCAGACACAGCTCAGGGGTATAAAGCTTGCTCACTCTCAGCTGCACCTGGTGGTCCCCCACCCCCCTCCCCTAGATTCAACGGGGCAGCCTAACCTTGCTCACTCTCCAGT
>NC_134535.1:190000-195000 GCF_050624435.1 Tenrec ecaudatus
GCCCCAAGCCTGCCCCCTCACCCACCCACCTGAAAAGGCTCCGAAGGAAGGAAGGAAGGCAGGAAGGAAGGCCGGGGCTTGATTAACATATGAAGCCAGCTCTTTTAGCATCTCAATCCCCTGGTCTCTGGCTAGAGAGCCACCGTTGGCCTCAGGGTGACTGGTTTTTCGGTTGTTTTTTTTTTTTTTTATTCTGTTGTTCATCTTAGTTTGGACTTTGACCCTAACTCGGGCAAGTGAACTAGAGGTTGCTTGTGTGTGGGACGCCCAGGCCGGGATGGGGAAGGGAGTGGGGAGCGAGCGGGGGGGATCGATCCAGAGGAGCCCGTCGGGAACTGCAACCCCCACCCACCCGCATGGTCACGGAAGAGGGAGGCCTGAGGGGTCTTCAGAATCGCGGCTGGGTCCTGCTGGCCCATCTAGCGGAGCTGGAGCTTCCAACCGCCAGCACTGGGACTCAGTCCAAAAGCGGCGGCTCCGATCCCAGAAAATAAACACACACACCGCCCTCGTGAATCTCTAGCAGTTGTCGTGATGAGAACAGGGGGCGCACCGCCCTATGAGCGGAGTGGATTGGGAACCAACCGAGTGCTTACAAGGGGTGAGGGAGAATTTGGCAAACATCCTAGGCACCCGGTATGTGTGTGTGCTTTGTTTGTTGGATGGCTAGTCAGGTGTAGGTAGGGTGTGTGTGTGTGTGTGGTGTGGTGTGTGTGTCCACCCCCCACCCCTGCAAGTCATTTGACTGGTCTCCTGTTTTTATTTTTTAAAGGGGGAAAAGCAAAAACTCAAGAATATAGGAATGGAATGGAAGAGGGGAAGAAAGAAACTCTTCTTCAAGAGGAGGAAAGGCCTGAGGCCTGACACTCGTCGGTCGTAGAAAGACTTGAGAGCTTTTTCATGAAAGTCAGGAAGAACGCAGGCAGGCAGGCAGGCAGGCAGGCAGGCAGGCAGGCAGGCAGGCAGGCAGGCAGGCAGGCAGCGAGTGACAGACGGTGGGACAGAGGGAGGGACTGATGGAAGGAGGCTGCCCAGTGTCTAGGCCCCTAGAAAACACACGTTTGAAAGGAAGGAAGCTAAAGAATATGGACAAAGGTGCCTGCGTGAGGAAGGAGGGAGAGTCCTCATCTGAGCACTAGCATTACAAGATGGACCGAGATCATCTCACCCCTGGGGCAAGGACAACAGGAAAGTGGGTGAAGGGAGACGTCCAACAGTGTAAGACATGACAAAATAATAGCCACGGAAGGCACGCTCAGGGACAGCGAGTGAAAGTCCAAGATCCATCCGTTTTTGAGTCTGCATGTGAGTGAAGTGGATTCAGTTGGAGCTTCCATTCTAGGTTGATGGTGGGAGAGAGACCTAAATCCATTCGAAGAAGTGGGTTCTGCCTGCCTCCATGGGTCCTTTTTGGCTTCTCATGGGAAGGCGGACTGATGGACAGGCGGGCAGAGTGTGTGTTTTTACACCATGATTCACAAACACACACACACCCCACATAACACACCACCACCACCACCACCACCAACTACCACCACCAACCTGCCTCCCTCCCTCCCTCTCTCAGCCAGGGGAGGAGCAATCTGTCCTGTCTTCAGGAACTTCAAATCCCTGAAGGAAAAGAGCAAGAGCGTGGTGTGTGTGCGTGTGCGTACAGTACCAGGGCCACCAGGTCAAGTTTCAGGAGTGCCTTGAACCACGCTTTAGTCAATGCAATCGTGCAGCAGCAGCAGCAGCAGCAGCAGCAGCAGCAGCAGCAGCAGCAGCAGCAGAGCCACCACCTCTGCCCGCCCCAAACCTACTAACTCACCACCCCTGGTGCCCTCTGTTTGAAGCGGATCAATCCCATCAAACGGACAGAAGCATCACATTGTGTTTGTCACGCTTAGGTTTTATTATTCACTGCCTGCCATCGTATATATGGGGATAAGGGGCTGAAGGTTCAAACATACGCCCTCCCTTCCCACCCTCCTCTCGCCACGCAGACCCTCTTCCTTTGTGAAGAGAAGTGATGGATTGATGGATGGATGGATGGATGGATGGATGGATGGATGGATGGATGGATGGATGGACGGACGGACGGACGGACGGACGGACGGACGGACGGACGGACGGATGGGGGGAGAGACAGACACACACACACACAGACAGAAACTTCACGCAGGAGAGCCTTCTCTAGGCTCTCAGAGGAAAGGATCGGAGTGATTGAGAGTAGGAGGGGGAGCGGTGCGGTGGTCGGCCCACCGGTAGCGCCACAGCGCGCATGCGCGCGTGGCCGAAGGCTCGCCCGGACCGGGGAAACGCCCGACGATTCCCCCTAGCGGCGACGAGGAAGAAGACAAGATATCTTCTCCGAGGCTGCTGGTCTACCCACCTTTCGCGTCCGGGGGCGGCGGCCCGAGTTTGCCGGGCGAGGCCGGCCGGGCGGGGGGGTTGGTGGCGCGCGCGCGCCACCAACCCCCCCGCCCGGCCGGCCTCGCCCGGCAAACTCGGGCCGCCGCCCCCGGACGCTCCTCCACTCTTTCCTTCTCTTCTCTTCTCCCTCGCCACTCTCCGCCGCCCTGGTCGACCCGAGCCGACCCAGGGACAGGGAGACAGGCGCGCCCGCGCGCCTCTTAGCCGGCAGGGAGAGACAGACGGGATGCGCACGGCTGGCTGGCTGGCCCGCCCGCGCGCCTGTCGGGCAGCGGGGACACCCACAGACGCAGCACACACAGACGACCCCCTCAACACGGCAGACTCGGCCAGCACACACAGACGACCCCCTCAACACGGCAGACTCGGCCAGGGACGCACACCGGGCCACCAGGTGAAGCGAGCGGGCGACAAGGGTCCAACCTCCCCCCGCCCTCGCGCCCCGTGGCCCGGAACGCCCGACCCGGGCACGCGAGCAAGCGACACAAAAAAACCTCGTGTGTGTCAAGGGCCGACTTTCACAATGACATCACAGCCACCGGATCGTGCTGCCTCTGCCTGTCACCTAACTCCCCCTCATCGCTACCCTAACTTCCCCACCAACTAACTCCCACTCCCACTCTCACTTCCTTCCTACCCTACCTACCTATGTGCTACCTACCTCCCCAACAACTCTCACGCTCACTCACTCTCACTCTACCCTACCTATGCCCTAACTCACCTCCCCACCTAACTCCCACTCTCACTTCTTCCTTCCTTCCTTCCTTCCTTCCTTCCTTCCTCCCCTATCCCCTACCTACCTCCCCTATCCCCCACCCCCACCCTACCTACCTACCTACCTACCTACCTACCTACCTACCTACCTACCTACCTACCAACCACACACAAAACGCGAAGTAATGTAACAGCTAATTTAGTCCACAACGATGCAATGCACCCGGGGGACGGGGGAGCGCGGCTCAGCTTGAATCACTTCCATTAAATAGTTAATAGCCTGGAAATCCTTCCTCTTGCAACGGCTGCTCCGTCCAAGGTCAAGGAAGCAAGACTGCAGAGCAGAGTCTTCCAGAGAGCGATGCATTCCGTCCAGCCGGAGGCAGCAGGCAGCCAGCCAGCCAGCCAGCCAGCTGGGTCCCCCCCACGCTTAGCCAGATCACCGAGCTCCAGCGACGTGTACCATCAACGCCAGCGGCACGGCAACGCACATCTGAAAGGGGGAGAAGAAAAAAAAAATCCAGCTTTAACGGCAGGATCCATGGGTCGGGCGCCCCCACACACAGGTTGTAGACATTAGCTCACAATTGGAGGCAGACAACTAGCTAAGGCAGTCACACAGTGGGGCAACACCGCCAGAGAGCGAGAGAGCGAGAGAGCCTGGGGCTTGCTGGCAGACGCATTTCTCTCTCTGCCCACCGGACCCAAACCACGACCTTATCACACCCCAACTCTTCTTAATATAAGGCCAGGTTTGGCACAGTAAGCCGAATCACACCGCCCAACATAGCACGCTCGCCACCCCTTCTATAAGTGAAAGGAAAACCTCTTCGCCACCTGAGGATGAACCCACCCCCTCCCGTGTGGGCCTCTCAATGAAAACCAAGGCGAGCAACAGAGACGGTGGCGGACGTGCCTCGCCTCCCGCAAGTCACATCCACCCGCCTGTTGGACATCAGGGCTTCGCCCGCCCCCAACCTCTCTGCCTTCCTTGGAAACCTAATGAAAACGCCCCGCCCGCCCGGGCCACCTTGACGTAATTAATACAGACCTCGCTAATAGGCGCCGCTGAACTTTTCCCCTGCCTGGCCTGTGTTGGCCAGGCGTCCTTTGCAACACCCCCCAAGAATGTTCACCCCCGGTGGGGGGCGGGGGGAAGGACAGCCCCAGCCCCCTACAACGAACCCCGGGTTCCATAGGCTAAATCGGACAGCGGGGGGGGGGGGGGGGGGAGAGAGAGAGAGAGAGATGGAAAATAACAGAGGCAGACACAGCTCAGGGGTATAAAGCTTGCTCACTCTCAGCTGCACCTGGTGGTCCCCCACCCCCCTCCCCTAGATTCAACGGGGCAGCCTAACCTTGCTCACTCTCCAGTGGGCTCAACCTCTACCACTACCACCCTGATCGGAAGCGAGCGGGGTCCTTCCTCCCTCCCTATGGTGGCACAAACAGTGGTGTCTGTCTGCTTGCTCTAAAAGGCTGACCACCCTGAGGGAGAGTAACCCAGAACCTACCTTGGGTGAATGACCTTTCAGTGGGATATGCCTACCTTGGGTGAATGGCCTTTCAGTGGGATATGTATGCCTGGGGGAGAGACAAACTCGGGAGAAAGCTTGGCTTCCCACATTCCCCACCCACCAGGCTGACTTCTACGGGGGGGGGGGGGGGCAGGCTGCGGCCCTTAACCCACCTTTAGAAAAGCAGACGCCTTACAAGAATAGGAGGGTGGGAGGGAGGGAGGGGCTGCTGGGTTTGAGAAGCGGCCAAGTGGACTCTGAACTAGAACTAGACCTCTACAGTCAGGGTTGGAGTGCTCGCTAGCTTGCTCGCTCGCTCAAACAAGACCTCTCCGACCCCTTTGGCTCAAGGTA
>NC_134535.1:210000-220000 GCF_050624435.1 Tenrec ecaudatus
TGCCTGCAGCGGGCAGAGAGCGCGGGGAGCACAGAAGACCCATCCCGCCAACCTCTCTGTGGGTCCCGCCACCCTCAAGAGCACTGGAGGCCAGAGGAGCACAGCAACCACAGGGTCGGGACACAGCTGGACTCGCGAGAGCCGGCGCACGGGCCTCAAAGCGGGCGACTCACGCGGGATCGAAGGGACCGCGCGCCACGGGCCATCGGTAACCCAAAGGCGACCCAGGGAACCAACGCACACGTCCAGAGCATCAAACCGACCTCTTCAGTGAGCGCCACTGAAGATGAGCGTGTCAGCACCTATCTGGTGGCCCAAAATGACCGAGTTCAGCGAAAGAAATACCACGCCAGGAGACGGGGTGGTGGCTTCTCCCCACGGGGCACCCCCCGGAACCACGTTTCGGCCAAAGGCCTGCCACAGTGACCCCATAGCACTCACTCCTGGAGGTCCTAGGGCCCTCTGGTCAACCTCCTGAGAATCGAGTGAGGGGGGGAAGAGGGGCAGCGTGCCCTCGCGCGACGCAGGTGCCGCACACCGGAGGTCCCGCACATCGGCGCGGCCGGCCACCGATGTGGAAGCCTATGTGAGGAACTTGGACATTTTTCTTAGGCTCCGCCCGAGGAGCCAGGGGACTCGGGAGTCGCCGAGGAGCGAACCGCCACTCGCCGGGTGACCGCGAGCCACCAAGGCCGGTCCCTGGACCCAGAGTGGGGACTTGAGAAACCCTCAAGCGCCGCCTGCCATGTTGCCGGGCGGGCCGTGTCCAGGCCCGGGTAGTAAACACCGAATTTCCGTGCGACTGAGCCACCAGGGCCGTTCCACGGGCCACAAGTGGGTTCCTGGAAAAATTCAAGCACCGCTTCGGGCGGTCCGGCCTCCGGACGGGTGGGTGAGTGAGTTTCGGGCGGCTGAGCGCCCTGTGCTGGTCGACCAAGTGCTGACCGACAAACACCAGTGACAGAGGCGGCAGTGAAGCCCGCCAACCCATAAGGCTGCAGGTACAAGCTCGGGCCACCGCTCCCGGGCCGGCGCTCTGTCACCGCCGGGACGACACAAGTGACACCGCCGGCGTCCTGGAACTCTGGGGCCGGCGACACAGGCCGCTCCGGTCCCATCGCGTTGGCGACAGAGCTCCGGAGAGAAAGTGAAAGTGACCGCTAGGTGGCGGACGACAACCGGCAGGAAGCGCGGCGGGACGAATGTGCGTCGCTAGCCGGCAAGAGCGCGTCGTCGGCCGGACAGTCGCCTAACTTAGACCCGGCCCGCCGCCGCAGCGGCCGCCGCCGCCGGCGTCCTGGAACTCGGGGGCCGGCGGCGACACAGGCCGCTCCGGTCCCTTCGCGTTGGCGACAGAGCTCCGGAGAGAAAGTGAAAGTGACCGCTAGGTGGCGGACGACAACCGGCAGGAAGCGCGGCGGCGGGACGAATGTGCGTCTCTAGCCGGCAAGAGCGCGTCGTCGGCCGGACAGTCGCCTAACTTAGACCCGGCCCGCCGCCGCCGCCGCCGCCGCCGCCGCCGCCGCCGCCGCCGCCGCCGCCGCCGCCGCCGCCGCCGCCGCCGCCGCCGCCGCCGCCGCCGCCGCCGCCGCCGCCGCCGCCGCGCTATACACACACACACACACACACACACACACACACACACACACACACACACACACGTACGTGTTTGTTTGTTTTTTTAAACAAACAAAAGTACATTCAACATTCTATAAAAGGTCCGAGGAAGTCAGTCCTCACACAAAAGTCCATTGAGCCCTTGGGGAAGTGAGCAGAAAATGAGCCGACATGTGGAAGACCCCTGACGGACAAGAGCAGATCCAAGTCAAATGGAAAGCCATCTCTTCCATCCATCCATCCATCCGTCCGTCCGTCCGTCCGTCCATCCATCCATCCATCCATCCATCCATCCATCCATCCATCCATCCATTGTGTCAAGCACACTTGCTTTCTGCTTGAGCCCTTGGTATCAGCTCCTCATTTTGCCCCCTCACTCCCTGGTCCCTCTTCCCTCATGAACCCTTGATAATTTATAAATGATTAGTATTTTGTCATCTCTTGCACTGTCCAATGTCTCCCTTCGCCCACTTTTCTGTTGTCCATCCCCTCAGGGAGGAGGTTGTTATGTAGATCCTCGTCCATCGGTTCCCCCTTTTCACCCCCACCCTCCCTCCATCCTCCAGTTGTTATCGTCACTGATCCCGAAGTGATCATCTCTCCTGGATTCCCGGAAAGCCATCTGAAAGGAGATTCAGTCGACAATGATGATTTCATCTGCCTGTAAAAATAGACATACGTCTGGCTCTCGAATACCTTTAAAAGTGTTTTTAGGGAGTAGGGAGTTATGAGACCGGGTCTTTACGTCTCAAAAATTTGCCTGCCGGAGAGACACAGGAAAGAAAGTTGTTGTGATTGCAGAATGCTCTGTTGTGTCTAAATTAGTCTAGTCTAGTATTGCCACGATTAGAAAATCATCATCATCATCATCATCATCATCATCATCATCATCATGAAAGCTACAGGGAAGAAGAGAATGCTGTAAAATCAAATGGGATGACCATTGTCGTCCTATTATTCTGAGTAGGATAGGATGGTGGTATTGTTGGTATGACATGCGGCTGAAATGCAAGTTTAAATGGTTTAAAAGCAAAACAAAACAAAACACCTGATCTTCCCCCCTACAACCAACCAACCAAAAAGTTTGGGTAAGAATTGGATTGCATTGCGGGGGTGGCAGGTGATGGGTGGGCGTGTGGGTGTTAGGTGGGATAAGGAGAACTCAGGTAGGATAGGATAGTCCTCAGTGGCTGCTCTGAATGGAAATCGATCATCACTCCTCAAGGAAGGGCTACCACACACACACACACACACACACACACACACACACACACACACACACGGTGGTCATGCATCATCTCCTGACTGCTTGGGGTCAGTCAGAGGTTCCTGGAGCCACATTGTAAGCTCTTCTTCGGATGGTTTCCCCCACCCCACCCCATCCCCTGCAACTGTGATCTCCCTGGAGAGGAAACCTGCCGCCACCACTGCCAGCCAGTCATGATGGGTTTGGTGGCAGTTCTGTCCCCTTGAGAAGAATTGTAGCCCCGGTTGGTTTCCAAGACAGTCCAAAAAGCCACACACTCCAATCAATCAAATGAGCTTTTAGTGAAAGCCAGCGGGTGAATGGGCAACCCGGGAGGAGTCAGTGGGTCCGGAGAGCACAGCAGAACACACTCAGCTTTTTAGCCACCATCAAACCACCAGCAGGGTGATCAATCGTTGACACACGCAGTTCAGTTCCTCGAAGTGGGAACGTTTGGGGGAGAATTCCCAATGTTTGCAGTCCTCAGGCTGAGGTGTCCCTAGCCACTGCTTATCTCAAAACTGCTTGGTCGGGCGGACCATGTGCGTGTGGGTCAAGCCTCAGCCAAAATGACAGAAGCCAAATTCAGCAGGTTATTTATCAATTACTAAGGTGTTTCAGCCTGCCTGCACACACCCCCTGTACCCCCCACCCACCTCCAGCCATGGCCCATCAACCACTTAATCAATAAGTGGTTATTGATCTATACATTGGATTTTTGTTTGTTGGATTGGAGGGGGGGGGCTGTGTCTCTTTCTGCCCCAGCGTTAGTTACTTACAACATGTGGGCCCAATCAATGACCCCTCCGATTTCGGCAGAAAGACATGAAGGATCTATTAAAAGATGGAACGAGGACAAACGGGTGCATAAACAAATGTGGCGAAGAAAGCTGATGGTGCCAGGCTATCAAAAGAGATAGTGTCTGGGGGTCTTAAAGGCTTGAAGGTGAACAAGCGGCCATCTAGCTCAGAAGCAACAAAGCCCACATGGAAGAATCACACCAGCCTGTGGGATCACAAGAGGACCTGATGCAAAGGGATTAAGTGGAGAGCAAATGCTTTGAAAATGATTAGGGCAAAGAATGTACAGATGTGCTTTATATAATTATGTATGTATATGTATGGATTGTGATAAGAGTTGTATGAGCCCCTAATAAAATGTTTTAAAAAGAAAAATACAAAAGTATGTAGGACAACAGGAAAGTGGGTGAAGGGAGACGCCCGACAGTATCAGAGATGACAAAATAATAATAATTTCTAAATTATCAAGGATTAATGAGGGAGGAGTATCAAGGAGGGAAGGGAACCATGAGGACCTGATACCAAGGGCTCAAGCAGAAACTAAATGTTTTGAGAATGATGATGGCAACAAACGAACAAATGTACTTGACATAATGGCTGGCTGGCTGGCTGGCTGGCTGGCTGGCTGGATTGTGATAAGTGGTATGGGCCCCAACCATCCCGGTAGGAATGAAATCTCCTAGGGGCCTTCATGGGAGGACTTGTGTCTCCCAAATGCTGAAATCCGCAGAAGGGGGAGTGTGTGTGTGGGGGGGGGGGGAGGGGAGAATCCTCAGGGGTCCAGGGGAAACCTAAGACCTGCAGGCCTGCCGCCTAGCTCCCTTCCACCCAGCCACCCAGCAGCCCCAAGCCTGCCCCCTCACCCACCCACCTGAAAAGGCTCCGAAGGAAGGAAGGAAGGCAGGAAGGAAGGCCGGGGCTTGATTAACATATGAAGCCAGCTCTTTTAGCATCTCAATCCCCTGGTCTCTGGCTAGAGAGCCACCGTTGGCCTCAGGGTGACCGGTTTTTCGGTTGTTTTTTTTTTTTTTTATTCTGTTGTTCATCTTAGTTTGGACTTTGACCCTAACTCGGGCAAGTGAACTAGAGGTTGCTTGTGTGTGGGACGCCCAGGCCGGGATGGGGAAGGGAGTGGGGAGCGAGCGGGGGGGATCGATCCAGAGGAGCCCGTCGGGAACTGCAACCCCCACCCACCCGCATGGTCACGGAAGAGGGAGGCCTGAGGGGTCTTCAGAATCGCGGCTGGGTCCTGCTGGCCCATCTAGCGGAGCTGGAGCTTCCAACCGCCAGCACTGGGACTCAGTCCAAAAGCGGCGGCTCCGATCCCAGAAAATAAACACACACACCGCCCTCGTGAATCTCTAGCAGTTGTCGTGATGAGAACAGGGGGCGCACCGCCCTATGAGCGGAGTGGATTGGGAACCAACCGAGTGCTTACAAGGGGTGAGGGAGAATTTGGCAAACATCCTAGGCACCCGGTATGTGTGTGTGCTTTGTTTGTTGGATGGCTAGTCAGGTGTAGGTAGGGTGTGTGTGTGTGTGTGGTGTGGTGTGTGTGTCCACCCCCCACCCCTGCAAGTCATTTGACTGGTCTCCTGTTTTTATTTTTTAAAGGGGGAAAAGCAAAAACTCAAGAATATAGGAATGGAATGGAAGAGGGGAAGAAAGAAACTCTTCTTCAAGAGGAGGAAAGGCCTGAGGCCTGACACTCGTCGGTCGTAGAAAGACTTGAGAGCTTTTTCATGAAAGTCAGGAAGAACGCAGGCAGGCAGGCAGGCAGGCAGGCAGGCAGGCAGGCAGGCAGGCAGGCAGGCAGGCAGGCAGCGAGTGACAGACGGTGGGACAGAGGGAGGGACTGATGGAAGGAGGCTGCCCAGTGTCTAGGCCCCTAGAAAACACACGTTTGAAAGGAAGGAAGCTAAAGAATATGGACAAAGGTGCCTGCGTGAGGAAGGAGGGAGAGTCCTCATCTGAGCACTAGCATTACAAGATGGACCGAGATCATCTCACCCCTGGGGCAAGGACAACAGGAAAGTGGGTGAAGGGAGACGTCCAACAGTGTAAGACATGACAAAATAATAGCCACGGAAGGCACGCTCAGGGACAGCGAGTGAAAGTCCAAGATCCATCCGTTTTTGAGTCTGCATGTGAGTGAAGTGGATTCAGTTGGAGCTTCCATTCTAGGTTGATGGTGGGAGAGAGACCTAAATCCATTCGAAGAAGTGGGTTCTGCCTGCCTCCATGGGTCCTTTTTGGCTTCTCATGGGAAGGCGGACTGATGGACAGGCGGGCAGAGTGTGTGTTTTTACACCATGATTCACAAACACACACACACCCCACATAACACACCACCACCACCACCACCACCAACTACCACCACCAACCTGCCTCCCTCCCTCCCTCTCTCAGCCAGGGGAGGAGCAATCTGTCCTGTCTTCAGGAACTTCAAATCCCTGAAGGAAAAGAGCAAGAGCGTGGTGTGTGTGCGTGTGCGTACAGTACCAGGGCCACCAGGTCAAGTTTCAGGAGTGCCTTGAACCACGCTTTAGTCAATGCAATCGTGCAGCAGCAGCAGCAGCAGCAGCAGCAGCAGCAGCAGCAGCAGCAGCAGCAGAGCCACCACCTCTGCCCGCCCCAAACCTACTAACTCACCACCCCTGGTGCCCTCTGTTTGAAGCGGATCAATCCCATCAAACGGACAGAAGCATCACATTGTGTTTGTCACGCTTAGGTTTTATTATTCACTGCCTGCCATCGTATATATGGGGATAAGGGGCTGAAGGTTCAAACATACGCCCTCCCTTCCCACCCTCCTCTCGCCACGCAGACCCTCTTCCTTTGTGAAGAGAAGTGATGGATTGATGGATGGATGGATGGATGGATGGATGGATGGATGGATGGATGGATGGATGGACGGACGGACGGACGGACGGACGGACGGACGGACGGACGGACGGATGGGGGGAGAGACAGACACACACACACACAGACAGAAACTTCACGCAGGAGAGCCTTCTCTAGGCTCTCAGAGGAAAGGATCGGAGTGATTGAGAGTAGGAGGGGGAGCGGTGCGGTGGTCGGCCCACCGGTAGCGCCACAGCGCGCATGCGCGCGTGGCCGAAGGCTCGCCCGGACCGGGGAAACGCCCGACGATTCCCCCTAGCGGCGACGAGGAAGAAGACAAGATATCTTCTCCGAGGCTGCTGGTCTACCCACCTTTCGCGTCCGGGGGCGGCGGCCCGAGTTTGCCGGGCGAGGCCGGCCGGGCGGGGGGGTTGGTGGCGCGCGCGCGCCACCAACCCCCCCGCCCGGCCGGCCTCGCCCGGCAAACTCGGGCCGCCGCCCCCGGACGCTCCTCCACTCTTTCCTTCTCTTCTCTTCTCCCTCGCCACTCTCCGCCGCCCTGGTCGACCCGAGCCGACCCAGGGACAGGGAGACAGGCGCGCCCGCGCGCCTCTTAGCCGGCAGGGAGAGACAGACGGGATGCGCACGGCTGGCTGGCTGGCCCGCCCGCGCGCCTGTCGGGCAGCGGGGACACCCACAGACGCAGCACACACAGACGACCCCCTCAACACGGCAGACTCGGCCAGCACACACAGACGACCCCCTCAACACGGCAGACTCGGCCAGGGACGCACACCGGGCCACCAGGTGAAGCGAGCGGGCGACAAGGGTCCAACCTCCCCCCGCCCTCGCGCCCCGTGGCCCGGAACGCCCGACCCGGGCACGCGAGCAAGCGACACAAAAAAACCTCGTGTGTGTCAAGGGCCGACTTTCACAATGACATCACAGCCACCGGATCGTGCTGCCTCTGCCTGTCACCTAACTCCCCCTCATCGCTACCCTAACTTCCCCACCAACTAACTCCCACTCCCACTCTCACTTCCTTCCTACCCTACCTACCTATGTGCTACCTACCTCCCCAACAACTCTCACGCTCACTCACTCTCACTCTACCCTACCTATGCCCTAACTCACCTCCCCACCTAACTCCCACTCTCACTTCTTCCTTCCTTCCTTCCTTCCTTCCTTCCTTCCTCCCCTATCCCCTACCTACCTCCCCTATCCCCCACCCCCACCCTACCTACCTACCTACCTACCTACCTACCTACCTACCTACCTACCTACCTACCAACCACACACAAAACGCGAAGTAATGTAACAGCTAATTTAGTCCACAACGATGCAATGCACCCGGGGGACGGGGGAGCGCGGCTCAGCTTGAATCACTTCCATTAAATAGTTAATAGCCTGGAAATCCTTCCTCTTGCAACGGCTGCTCCGTCCAAGGTCAAGGAAGCAAGACTGCAGAGCAGAGTCTTCCAGAGAGCGATGCATTCCGTCCAGCCGGAGGCAGCAGGCAGCCAGCCAGCCAGCCAGCCAGCTGGGTCCCCCCCACGCTTAGCCAGATCACCGAGCTCCAGCGACGTGTACCATCAACGCCAGCGGCACGGCAACGCACATCTGAAAGGGGGAGAAGAAAAAAAAAATCCAGCTTTAACGGCAGGATCCATGGGTCGGGCGCCCCCACACACAGGTTGTAGACATTAGCTCACAATTGGAGGCAGACAACTAGCTAAGGCAGTCACACAGTGGGGCAACACCGCCAGAGAGCGAGAGAGCGAGAGAGCCTGGGGCTTGCTGGCAGACGCATTTCTCTCTCTGCCCACCGGACCCAAACCACGACCTTATCACACCCCAACTCTTCTTAATATAAGGCCAGGTTTGGCACAGTAAGCCGAATCACACCGCCCAACATAGCACGCTCGCCACCCCTTCTATAAGTGAAAGGAAAACCTCTTCGCCACCTGAGGATGAACCCACCCCCTCCCGTGTGGGCCTCTCAATGAAAACCAAGGCGAGCAACAGAGACGGTGGCGGACGTGCCTCGCCTCCCGCAAGTCACATCCACCCGCCTGTTGGACATCAGGGCTTCGCCCGCCCCCAACCTCTCTGCCTTCGCCCGCCCGGGCCACCTTGACGTAATTAATACAGACCTCGCTAATAGGCGCCGCTGAACTTTTCCCCTGCCTGGCCTGTGTTGGCCAGGCGTCCTTTGCAACACCCCCCAAGAATGTTCACCCCCGGTGGGGGGCGGGGGGAAGGACAGCCCCAGCCCCCTACAACGAACCCCGGGTTCCATAGGCTAAATCGGACAGCGGGGGGGGGGGGGGGGGGAGAGAGAGAGAGAGAGAGAGATGGAAAATAACAGAGGCAGACACAGCTCAGGGGTATAAAGCTTGCTCACTCTCAGCTGCACCTGGTGGTCCCCCACCCCCCTCCCCTAGATTCAACGGGGCAGCCTAACCTTGCTCACTCTCCAGTGGGCTCAACCTCTACCACTACCACCCTGATCGGAAGCGAGCGGGGTCCTTCCTCCCTCCCTATGGTGGCACAAACAGTGGTGTCTGTCTGCTTGCTCTAAAAGGCTGACCACCCTGAGGGAGAGTAACCCAGAACCTACCTTGGGTGAATGACCTTTCAGTGGGATATGCCTACCTTGGGTGAATGGCCTTTCAGTGGGATATGTATGCCTGGGGGAGAGACAAACTCGGGAGAAAGCTTGGCTTCCCACATTCCCCACCCACCAGGCTGACTTCTACGGGGGGGGGGGGGGGGCAGGCTGCGGCCCTTAACCCACCTTTAGAAAAGCAGACGCCTTACAAGAATAGGAGGGTGGGAGGGAGGGAGGGGCTGCTGGGTTTGAGAAGCGGCCAAGTGGACTCTGAACTAGAACTAGACCTCTACAGTCAGGGTTGGAGTGCTCGCTAGCTTGCTCGCTCGCTCAAACAAGACCTCTCCGACCCCTTTGGCTCAAGGTAGCCGCTGGGGTCACAAAGACCCACGCCGGGGGAAGGCGCACAGCAGCGAGGATAGATACATTAGATATAGATAGATGGAGAGATAGAGCACATGTGCAAGGGCAAGCCGAATTCTACACCGCAGCCAGGCCCTCTTCCTCTGTGAAGAGAGCTGGCGGATGGAGGGAGGGAGGGAGGGAGGGAGGGTTGAGAGAGACAGACTGACTGACACAGAAACCTCACACAGGAAGGAGGGCCTCCTCTAGGCTCTCAGAGGAAAGAGCCACACACTCACAAGCCATTCTCTCAGAAGCCATAAAAACAAATACGGAGCCAAGAGTGAACCTGATGCACGCGTCAGGAGCAGCGGCGTCACCAATAATTACTTAACGCTCTTAGACGTTTTCGAATGCTCGGTTTATTCACTGCAGACACACATCACACCAGCCAAAAATAATCCAAAGGATAAAAGGACTGGAGCAAGCAAGCGTGATCATAAGTATGAGCATAATAACAGCGCTCTGCACACGTATCA
>NC_134535.1:232500-235000 GCF_050624435.1 Tenrec ecaudatus
CCGGGGAGCGCTCCCGTGGCGCGGCGAGAGGGAGCGCCACGCAGGCGCGCGCCCTGAGCACAGGACACTCACGAGGATGGGGCCGCACACGCGGAGCCCCCGGCGCCGGTGGCCAGGCCGGCCCGATTAGAACCCTCCCCCGGCTCGGAGGGGGGAGGCTCGGGCCGCGGTAGGCAAAGATCTGCGCGCGGCCCCACCGCGGGGCCGCGGGACGCACGGGCAAGAGCATCCTCGCCTAACGCGCAACATCGGTTGCTACGCGCACAACAGGAGGGGCGGCGACTGGGGGGTCCGGCACCCCAAGGCACCCTCGCGGATCGCTAGAGAAGGCTTTCTCACCGAGGACGGGTCGTCCCCAAACCCCATCGTCGTCCCGCGCTGGATACCACACCCAGGGCGCCTTAGGGAGACGCCGGGCGGGCCGAGGGCGGGGGGTCTGCGGTATAGGTAATGCGTCGTCGAGCCCTCCGAGGCCTCACGCTCACAACACGCGACTGTCCGCCGGTCAGCCTTGCCTGACAATCACCAGGACCCGCGCCGATCTCGCATCGGCCACACCACCCATCGCCACTCTCGCAAGGAGGGGCCGAGAGAGGACCGCAGCTGCCGCCGAGGGCTCCCAGAAAGTCGCGCACCCGGGTCCCTTCCCTCACAAACCAAATTCAGGGCCAGATCCGAGTTACTTTATAGCAGAAATTTGGGACCCCGCAAGGAACACGCGCGCAGACGCAAAAGGGCCACGGGTAAAATCTTTTAGAATCTTTTGAGCTCTTTGACCGCCCCCCTGGCCGGGCCTTCTCAACCCGACGGGGGCAGCACTAAATGACATCTACGCGCACTTTACACGTCCAAGCAAGGGCACACACAAGCCCCGGAAAGGGTTAAGAGCCCCCCCCTTACGAGGAGGGGCTACCGCACTCTAAGGCGGCCCCTTATCGGGGACACATCTCTTCGCGGGGCTCCCCACAACCGCGACGACGCGACGGGAGCCCCAAACGGGGTTTTTGCGACTTCCCACGAGACACCGGGCAGACACAGCATGCGACCTCCCAGCCCGCTCTCGCAAGCACTCCCATGACGGGGGAGATCTCACATGTGTCCGGGGTTAAAGGCGAGATGACACGGCTTCCCAGAGAGCGCTGGGACACACGGCAGAGAGGGCAACGCCTCCGGCGAGACGCACCCAACCCCCCACGGGGTTCGACACACCGTCTCGACCCCCCCAGAGTGCTTCCGGCTCCAAGAGAACCGGCACAGCACGCACCCAACGGCACCAGGGCGGTGGTGGGCCAGAGGGGTAAACGACCAGATACGGGAACGACACCGCGGCTCGGCCTCAGGCACCTGAAGGGACAACCTGGAGCGCTCCAGGGGCACCGGCAAAGGGCCGATCCAAGCACAACCCCGTGCGGACCTCGGCAGGTGCACGGTGAAGGAGGAGGGAAAGACCATCCCCGCCACGGGGAAGACCCATCGCCAAGCAAACGAGCGCGGGATGGCCGCTCGGGCCGACAGACCCACGCACGCCCAGCAAGCCCACGCCGTGAGGCAAGAGGAGCGAGCGTGCAAGGGCGAACCGGATTCCGCACCCCTGCCTCGCCCACGCACCGACAAGCGAGTGGTGGGAGAAGAGGCTAGGGGCCCGCGGACAGAGCGAGAGGAGCGGTCCCATTCGCCATGAATGTCCGTCCCTCGTCTGGCGCGGCTTAGGTCCGGCTCGGGAGAGCGCGACAGCACCACATCGATCGGGGTTGCGTTCAAAAGCCAAGTCACTCGAGAGAGAGACCGAGAGGAAAAAAAAAATACCCTGTCGGGTGCTGGGGGAGGTCAGGGAAGGAAAAAGGCCCGGTTTCTGCCTCCGCCAGACCCACACCCAGGGCCACTGAAGGACAGCCGCCAAAAGGACACAGAAAGTGCCTGACACGGGAGACGGAGCCCATGGGGCGTGGAAGGCGCTCCGCTAAGCGTTGGCACGGCTGCCCGGGATGCCTGCAGCGGGCAGAGAGCGCGGGGAGCACAGAAGACCCATCCCGCCAACCTCTCTGTGGGTCCCGCCACCCTCAAGAGCACTGGAGGCCAGAGGAGCACAGCAACCACAGGGTCGGGACACAGCTGGACTCGCGAGAGCCGGCGCACGGGCCTCAAAGCGGGCGACTCACGCGGGATCGAAGGGACCGCGCGCCACGGGCCATCGGTAACCCAAAGGCGACCCAGGGAACCAACGCACACGTCCAGAGCATCAAACCGACCTCTTCAGTGAGCGCCACTGAAGATGAGCGTGTCAGCACCTATCTGGTGGCCCAAAATGACCGAGTTCAGCGAAAGAAATACCACGCCAGGAGACGGGGTGGTGGCTTCTCCCCACGGGGCACCCCCCGGAACCACGTTTCGGCCAAAGGCCTGCCACAGTGACCCCATAGCACTCACTCCTGGAGGTCCTAGGGCCCTCTGGTCAACCTCCTGAGAATCGAGTGAGGGGGGGAAGAGGGGCAGCGTGCCC
>NC_134535.1:237500-245000 GCF_050624435.1 Tenrec ecaudatus
CCTGCCGCCACCACTGCCAGCCAGTCATGATGGGTTTGGTGGCAGTTCTGTCCCCTTGAGAAGAATTGTAGCCCCGGTTGGTTTCCAAGACAGTCCAAAAAGCCACACACTCCAATCAATCAAATGAGCTTTTAGTGAAAGCCAGCGGGTGAATGGGCAACCCGGGAGGAGTCAGTGGGTCCGGAGAGCACAGCAGAACACACTCAGCTTTTTAGCCACCATCAAACCACCAGCAGGGTGATCAATCGTTGACACACGCAGTTCAGTTCCTCGAAGTGGGAACGTTTGGGGGAGAATTCCCAATGTTTGCAGTCCTCAGGCTGAGGTGTCCCTAGCCACTGCTTATCTCAAAACTGCTTGGTCGGGCGGACCATGTGCGTGTGGGTCAAGCCTCAGCCAAAATGACAGAAGCCAAATTCAGCAGGTTATTTATCAATTACTAAGGTGTTTCAGCCTGCCTGCACACACCCCCTGTACCCCCCACCCACCTCCAGCCATGGCCCATCAACCACTTAATCAATAAGTGGTTATTGATCTATACATTGGATTTTTGTTTGTTGGATTGGAGGGGGGGGGCTGTGTCTCTTTCTGCCCCAGCGTTAGTTACTTACAACATGTGGGCCCAATCAATGACCCCTCCGATTTCGGCAGAAAGACATGAAGGATCTATTAAAAGATGGAACGAGGACAAACGGGTGCATAAACAAATGTGGCGAAGAAAGCTGATGGTGCCAGGCTATCAAAAGAGATAGTGTCTGGGGGTCTTAAAGGCTTGAAGGTGAACAAGCGGCCATCTAGCTCAGAAGCAACAAAGCCCACATGGAAGAATCACACCAGCCTGTGGGATCACAAGAGGACCTGATGCAAAGGGATTAAGTGGAGAGCAAATGCTTTGAAAATGATTAGGGCAAAGAATGTACAGATGTGCTTTATATAATTATGTATGTATATGTATGGATTGTGATAAGAGTTGTATGAGCCCCTAATAAAATGTTTTAAAAAGAAAAATACAAAAGTATGTAGGACAACAGGAAAGTGGGTGAAGGGAGACGCCCGACAGTATCAGAGATGACAAAATAATAATAATTTCTAAATTATCAAGGATTAATGAGGGAGGAGTATCAAGGAGGGAAGGGAACCATGAGGACCTGATACCAAGGGCTCAAGCAGAAACTAAATGTTTTGAGAATGATGATGGCAACAAACGAACAAATGTACTTGACATAATGGCTGGCTGGCTGGCTGGCTGGCTGGCTGGCTGGATTGTGATAAGTGGTATGGGCCCCAACCATCCCGGTAGGAATGAAATCTCCTAGGGGCCTTCATGGGAGGACTTGTGTCTCCCAAATGCTGAAATCCGCAGAAGGGGGAGTGTGTGTGTGGGGGGGGGGGGGAGGGGAGAATCCTCAGGGGTCCAGGGGAAACCTAAGACCTGCAGGCCTGCCGCCTAGCTCCCTTCCACCCAGCCACCCAGCAGCCCCAAGCCTGCCCCCTCACCCACCCACCTGAAAAGGCTCCGAAGGAAGGAAGGAAGGCAGGAAGGAAGGCCGGGGCTTGATTAACATATGAAGCCAGCTCTTTTAGCATCTCAATCCCCTGGTCTCTGGCTAGAGAGCCACCGTTGGCCTCAGGGTGACCGGTTTTTCGGTTGTTTTTTTTTTTTTTTATTCTGTTGTTCATCTTAGTTTGGACTTTGACCCTAACTCGGGCAAGTGAACTAGAGGTTGCTTGTGTGTGGGACGCCCAGGCCGGGATGGGGAAGGGAGTGGGGAGCGAGCGGGGGGGATCGATCCAGAGGAGCCCGTCGGGAACTGCAACCCCCACCCACCCGCATGGTCACGGAAGAGGGAGGCCTGAGGGGTCTTCAGAATCGCGGCTGGGTCCTGCTGGCCCATCTAGCGGAGCTGGAGCTTCCAACCGCCAGCACTGGGACTCAGTCCAAAAGCGGCGGCTCCGATCCCAGAAAATAAACACACACACCGCCCTCGTGAATCTCTAGCAGTTGTCGTGATGAGAACAGGGGGCGCACCGCCCTATGAGCGGAGTGGATTGGGAACCAACCGAGTGCTTACAAGGGGTGAGGGAGAATTTGGCAAACATCCTAGGCACCCGGTATGTGTGTGTGCTTTGTTTGTTGGATGGCTAGTCAGGTGTAGGTAGGGTGTGTGTGTGTGTGTGGTGTGGTGTGTGTGTCCACCCCCCACCCCTGCAAGTCATTTGACTGGTCTCCTGTTTTTATTTTTTAAAGGGGGAAAAGCAAAAACTCAAGAATATAGGAATGGAATGGAAGAGGGGAAGAAAGAAACTCTTCTTCAAGAGGAGGAAAGGCCTGAGGCCTGACACTCGTCGGTCGTAGAAAGACTTGAGAGCTTTTTCATGAAAGTCAGGAAGAACGCAGGCAGGCAGGCAGGCAGGCAGGCAGGCAGGCAGGCAGGCAGGCAGGCAGGCAGGCAGCGAGTGACAGACGGTGGGACAGAGGGAGGGACTGATGGAAGGAGGCTGCCCAGTGTCTAGGCCCCTAGAAAACACACGTTTGAAAGGAAGGAAGCTAAAGAATATGGACAAAGGTGCCTGCGTGAGGAAGGAGGGAGAGTCCTCATCTGAGCACTAGCATTACAAGATGGACCGAGATCATCTCACCCCTGGGGCAAGGACAACAGGAAAGTGGGTGAAGGGAGACGTCCAACAGTGTAAGACATGACAAAATAATAGCCACGGAAGGCACGCTCAGGGACAGCGAGTGAAAGTCCAAGATCCATCCGTTTTTGAGTCTGCATGTGAGTGAAGTGGATTCAGTTGGAGCTTCCATTCTAGGTTGATGGTGGGAGAGAGACCTAAATCCATTCGAAGAAGTGGGTTCTGCCTGCCTCCATGGGTCCTTTTTGGCTTCTCATGGGAAGGCGGACTGATGGACAGGCGGGCAGAGTGTGTGTTTTTACACCATGATTCACAAACACACACACACCCCACATAACACACCACCACCACCACCACCACCAACTACCACCACCAACCTGCCTCCCTCCCTCCCTCTCTCAGCCAGGGGAGGAGCAATCTGTCCTGTCTTCAGGAACTTCAAATCCCTGAAGGAAAAGAGCAAGAGCGTGGTGTGTGTGCGTGTGCGTACAGTACCAGGGCCACCAGGTCAAGTTTCAGGAGTGCCTTGAACCACGCTTTAGTCAATGCAATCGTGCAGCAGCAGCAGCAGCAGCAGCAGCAGCAGCAGCAGCAGCAGCAGCAGCAGAGCCACCACCTCTGCCCGCCCCAAACCTACTAACTCACCACCCCTGGTGCCCTCTGTTTGAAGCGGATCAATCCCATCAAACGGACAGAAGCATCACATTGTGTTTGTCACGCTTAGGTTTTATTATTCACTGCCTGCCATCGTATATATGGGGATAAGGGGCTGAAGGTTCAAACATACGCCCTCCCTTCCCACCCTCCTCTCGCCACGCAGACCCTCTTCCTTTGTGAAGAGAAGTGATGGATTGATGGATGGATGGATGGATGGATGGATGGATGGATGGATGGATGGATGGATGGACGGACGGACGGACGGACGGACGGACGGACGGACGGACGGACGGATGGGGGGAGAGACAGACACACACACACACAGACAGAAACTTCACGCAGGAGAGCCTTCTCTAGGCTCTCAGAGGAAAGGATCGGAGTGATTGAGAGTAGGAGGGGGAGCGGTGCGGTGGTCGGCCCACCGGTAGCGCCACAGCGCGCATGCGCGCGTGGCCGAAGGCTCGCCCGGACCGGGGAAACGCCCGACGATTCCCCCTAGCGGCGACGAGGAAGAAGACAAGATATCTTCTCCGAGGCTGCTGGTCTACCCACCTTTCGCGTCCGGGGGCGGCGGCCCGAGTTTGCCGGGCGAGGCCGGCCGGGCGGGGGGGTTGGTGGCGCGCGCGCGCCACCAACCCCCCCGCCCGGCCGGCCTCGCCCGGCAAACTCGGGCCGCCGCCCCCGGACGCTCCTCCACTCTTTCCTTCTCTTCTCTTCTCCCTCGCCACTCTCCGCCGCCCTGGTCGACCCGAGCCGACCCAGGGACAGGGAGACAGGCGCGCCCGCGCGCCTCTTAGCCGGCAGGGAGAGACAGACGGGATGCGCACGGCTGGCTGGCTGGCCCGCCCGCGCGCCTGTCGGGCAGCGGGGACACCCACAGACGCAGCACACACAGACGACCCCCTCAACACGGCAGACTCGGCCAGGGACGCACACCGGGCCACCAGGTGAAGCGAGCGGGCGACAAGGGTCCAACCTCCCCCCGCCCTCGCGCCCCGTGGCCCGGAACGCCCGACCCGGGCACGCGAGCAAGCGACACAAAAAAACCTCGTGTGTGTCAAGGGCCGACTTTCACAATGACATCACAGCCACCGGATCGTGCTGCCTCTGCCTGTCACCTAACTCCCCCTCATCGCTACCCTAACTTCCCCACCAACTAACTCCCACTCCCACTCTCACTTCCTTCCTACCCTACCTACCTATGTGCTACCTACCTATGTGCTACCTACCTCCCCAACAACTCTCACGCTCACTCACTCTCACTCTACCCTACCTATGCCCTAACTCACCTCCCCACCTAACTCCCACTCTCACTTCTTCCTTCCTTCCTTCCTTCCTTCCTTCCTTCCTCCCCTATCCCCTACCTACCTCCCCTATCCCCCACCCCCACCCTACCTACCTACCTACCTACCTACCTACCTACCTACCTACCTACCTACCTACCAACCACACACAAAACGCGAAGTAATGTAACAGCTAATTTAGTCCACAACGATGCAATGCACCCGGGGGACGGGGGAGCGCGGCTCAGCTTGAATCACTTCCATTAAATAGTTAATAGCCTGGAAATCCTTCCTCTTGCAACGGCTGCTCCGTCCAAGGTCAAGGAAGCAAGACTGCAGAGCAGAGTCTTCCAGAGAGCGATGCATTCCGTCCAGCCGGAGGCAGCAGGCAGCCAGCCAGCCAGCCAGCCAGCTGGGTCCCCCCCACGCTTAGCCAGATCACCGAGCTCCAGCGACGTGTACCATCAACGCCAGCGGCACGGCAACGCACATCTGAAAGGGGGAGAAGAAAAAAAAAATCCAGCTTTAACGGCAGGATCCATGGGTCGGGCGCCCCCACACACAGGTTGTAGACATTAGCTCACAATTGGAGGCAGACAACTAGCTAAGGCAGTCACACAGTGGGGCAACACCGCCAGAGAGCGAGAGAGCGAGAGAGCCTGGGGCTTGCTGGCAGACGCATTTCTCTCTCTGCCCACCGGACCCAAACCACGACCTTATCACACCCCAACTCTTCTTAATATAAGGCCAGGTTTGGCACAGTAAGCCGAATCACACCGCCCAACATAGCACGCTCGCCACCCCTTCTATAAGTGAAAGGAAAACCTCTTCGCCACCTGAGGATGAACCCACCCCCTCCCGTGTGGGCCTCTCAATGAAAACCAAGGCGAGCAACAGAGACGGTGGCGGACGTGCCTCGCCTCCCGCAAGTCACATCCACCCGCCTGTTGGACATCAGGGCTTCGCCCGCCCCCAACCTCTCTGCCTTCCTTGGAAACCTAATGAAAACGCCCCGCCCGCCCGGGCCACCTTGACGTAATTAATACAGACCTCGCTAATAGGCGCCGCTGAACTTTTCCCCTGCCTGGCCTGTGTTGGCCAGGCGTCCTTTGCAACACCCCCCAAGAATGTTCACCCCCGGTGGGGGGCGGGGGGAAGGACAGCCCCAGCCCCCTACAACGAACCCCGGGTTCCATAGGCTAAATCGGACAGCGGGGGGGGGGGGGGGGGGAGAGAGAGAGAGAGAGAGAGATGGAAAATAACAGAGGCAGACACAGCTCAGGGGTATAAAGCTTGCTCACTCTCAGCTGCACCTGGTGGTCCCCCACCCCCCTCCCCTAGATTCAACGGGGCAGCCTAACCTTGCTCACTCTCCAGTGGGCTCAACCTCTACCACTACCACCCTGATCGGAAGCGAGCGGGGTCCTTCCTCCCTCCCTATGGTGGCACAAACAGTGGTGTCTGTCTGCTTGCTCTAAAAGGCTGACCACCCTGAGGGAGAGTAACCCAGAACCTACCTTGGGTGAATGACCTTTCAGTGGGATATGCCTACCTTGGGTGAATGGCCTTTCAGTGGGATATGTATGCCTGGGGGAGAGACAAACTCGGGAGAAAGCTTGGCTTCCCACATTCCCCACCCACCAGGCTGACTTCTACGGGGGGGGGGGGGGGGCAGGCTGCGGCCCTTAACCCACCTTTAGAAAAGCAGACGCCTTACAAGAATAGGAGGGTGGGAGGGAGGGAGGGGCTGCTGGGTTTGAGAAGCGGCCAAGTGGACTCTGAACTAGAACTAGACCTCTACAGTCAGGGTTGGAGTGCTCGCTAGCTTGCTCGCTCGCTCAAACAAGACCTCTCCGACCCCTTTGGCTCAAGGTAGCCGCTGGGGTCACAAAGACCCACGCCGGGGGAAGGCGCACAGCAGCGAGGATAGATACATTAGATATAGATAGATGGAGAGATAGAGCACATGTGCAAGGGCAAGCCGAATTCTACACCGCAGCCAGGCCCTCTTCCTCTGTGAAGAGAGCTGGCGGATGGAGGGAGGGAGGGAGGGAGGGAGGGTTGAGAGAGACAGACTGACTGACACAGAAACCTCACACAGGAAGGAGGGCCTCCTCTAGGCTCTCAGAGGAAAGAGCCACACACTCACAAGCCATTCTCTCAGAAGCCATAAAAACAAATACGGAGCCAAGAGTGAACCTGATGCACGCGTCAGGAGCAGCGGCGTCACCAATAATTACTTAACGCTCTTAGACGTTTTCGAATGCTCGGTTTATTCACTGCAGACACACATCACACCAGCCAAAAATAATCCAAAGGATAAAAGGACTGGAGCAAGCAAGCGTGATCATAAGTATGAGCATAATAACAGCGCTCTGCACACGTATCATTCTAGCATCATAGTCCCAACAAGCATTGCCTTCATCGGTGCGTTCACCCCGGGTAGAGTTGGAGAGAGCAGAGCAGGAGTTGATGTCTCCTTGGTTCCTAGCTCTCTAAAAAGTCAGTGCCTGTCTGTCTCTACCCAGGTTTCAACGGACAACTTGGCTGGTTCTTTGACGTATTCACTGTCCCAGTCAAGTCTCTCTCATGGGGTTTCTCCACACTTTTGCGGTGGCTCCTCCGACCAGCTGCTGATTCTTGGCGATGGTCCAACTTCTTGGCTGGGCCCTAATGCCACACGTTATTTCTTCTCTGAAGTGGAGTTTCTTGTGTTTGCTTCTTTGGAGGAGGCTCAACGTCTTGCAAGGAAGAGCAGGTGGCCATTTGCTGGTTCCGGAGCTCTCGTCAGCGCAGGATTCCTGCTCAGTAGCGTGACTGGCGTGAGTGAGTGAGTGAGTGAGTGAGTGAGTGAGTGAGTGAGTGAGTGAGTGAGTGAGTGAGTGTATCTCGATGAAGTAAATTGATGATGAAATCAATAGGA
>NC_134535.1:1157500-1238712 GCF_050624435.1 Tenrec ecaudatus
CCACTGTGTCCATCTATTTTGGTTCAGGACTCCCTCTTTTCTGCTGCCCCTCTGTTTACCAAGCACGGTGCCCTTCTCTAGATACTAGTCTATCTTGACAACATGTCCAAAGCACGGGAGACCAAGTCGCGCCATTCTTGCCACTAATGTAGGAGCTTTCTGACGCTGCTTCTTCCAAGACAGATCTGCTGGTTCTTTTGGCAGTCTACTGACACTTTCAATATCCTTCACCAGCGCCCAGATTCAAGCGCATCGATTCTCCTTTGGTCTCCCTTATTCAGTGTCCAACTTTCACGTGTATATGTGGATCCAGGCGAGATGAAATCCTTGACTTCAGTCTCCACTTTCATGTTTATCCTGTTAGAGGTCACCATGGCTGGAGCCAGCTCCATGGTGACCAGCAGACTAATTGGGACACAGCCATACCCTTCATTTTGCTTTGGCACCACGCCTACAGAATAGAAAAGCCGTGGCAGTGACCATGTGGCCTGAAAGGCTGAACTCTCCCCGCATCCCTGAAGACGGTGGGTTTCTGACCCCTGGTCTGGATGACTGCAGCCACCTCCCTGGCCCTCCAGCTCGCCAGACACTCTCCGGAGCCCCACCCCCTCCACTGAGGTCCTGAGGAGCCCTCCCCGTTTCAGGAGCTGAGGGCAGCAAGACCCCCATTGTCGGACTTCTCTCACCTCCACCCCATCCCCTAGCATTGCCTTTACCCGTGTCCCACTGCCCCCTGACACCCAGCCTCAGGCCTTTGCACTCTGTTCCTCTGCCTGAACTGCTGTTCTTGGTGTCTGTCTCCCTCTGACAGATCATTGCCCCAATGCCCCCAGACCCCAGGCTCTGCTTAGCCATCTCCATCTCCCTGTAATCCTTGGATCCTGGTCGCCCCACCCCCCACCGGTTCCCACTGGGAGAGGGAGACAGGATCTCCCCACAATGTCTTCTGGTACATTCCATAGCACAGCTGGGAGGCAATTCCTGGAGCCCCCAACTGTGCTCTCCCCCCACCCAGTATGAGTCGGACTGGTAGGTCCCCAGCTGGATGCTGCTGTCTGCGTCCAGCACCACTGGCTCTCCAGTTCCTCCTATGGCCTGGCCTGCCCAGTCCACCTGCAGCCTGTGTGCTAGTCCCTGGGGGAGGGGGCTTCCTTCGGAACAGCCAGGGTGCTGGGAGTGGGAGTTCCACCTGGAAGGGAGGCTGTCTGTGCTGGGCCCTCACCATGTGTTTGCCTACCCACCCTCCCCTCTGGGGATAACAGTGATCCGGAAGTGGAGTGAGGGTTCCCCAGGATGCAGCCTGGCAGGGGCGGGACAGGGCTCTTAGGGTCTGGGGAGACCCCAGCTGGGGCCCTAGGAGGAAATAGGGGGGCGTCTCCTGAAGGGGGCTTTGGTAATAAGAAGAACCCACAGCAAGGAGGGGCTCCTGTGGGGCGCTGTCTCTGGGCACAGCTCCCGCTTAGGTTTACCAAGGTCAGGGCAGTGGGGGTGGGAAGCTGGGGCCACCACAAGTCTCGCCCTCAGCCCTGGTGAGGCACCACAGGGCTCAGATGGTGGAAAGGCCGGGGCTCCAAGCAGCCATCTGCTGGGTATATTTCTGGGGCTCTCTGTGCCCTGGTTTTGCAGGGGAGCCTCAGGGCGTGGCATGGGCTCGCAGGGCCCCAGGGCGGGGTGGGGCTGGGTCCAGAGTCCTCACTGCCAAGCCTCTGCCTTCCGCCTTCAGTCAGCGCCCAGCACCTCAGGAAGCCCGCCTGTGGGCAGTGGGTGCCTGCGGGCTGCGGCCCCACCCTGGGGTGACCCAGCCCACCTGGCACCCCAGGACCCATGGCCCCACCCTAGGGAGGGACCCTTCAGCGTCTCTCACCAGCCCCAATTGCCGCTGGGGACCAGGGTCCACACCCCAGAAGCCCTGGGCAGGGGACCCTGGCTGAGCATCCACCGACACTGCCCCTCCCCCCTTCCCTGTGGAGGCTGGTCCTTCCTGAAACCCCAGCTCTTGGCCCTGCCTTCCCAAAGCCTAGCTCCTGACAACAGGCTGAATCTGCCCACTCGGTGCCCCCGCCGCCCCTCAGGCTCACTTGCCCTGGAGCTAAGGAGCCTGTGTTTCTCTGTGCCCCGCCACCCCTCCAGCCCCACACTGAACAGGTCAATGATGGTGTAGCTGTCAGTTCTCCCAGCGCCAGGCTCCGAGGAACCACCTGATGCCCCAGACCCACCACTCTCAGGGGCCAGGTCTGGCCCCCAAGGGGCTCGATCTCCAGGGGAGGAGTCTGCCAATGTGCAGACCTAATAGGTGATCAAGTGAACCCCAAACATTCCTTATTCAGGTGTCTCTCTACCTAGGAGCCTGCCACCCAAGTGTCTCCTGCCCAGGGTCTCCCCACCCAGGGGTCTCCCCACCTAGGAGTCTGCATCCTCGACCCTCCCAGAGGCTCTCAGGCTGCCTGGGTAGCCATGTCCTGGAGTGGGCATCTTCATCTCCGGAGACAAGTCCTGAGGCACCACAGGGAGAGAGTGCAACTGGGTGGCAGCAGGTCTAAAGGTGCCTTTGGAGAAAATGCATCCAAAAGAGCCTTGGAGCTGGCCCCTGATCAAGGGTGTGCCAGCCTGGGCGGGGAGCAAAGCCGGAAGTGGACCCAGGTGCAGGAAGCCCAGCACAGTTCCCGCGTGTGCAGTGCCCGCTGGTCGACTGCCACCCCTGTGCTTCCAGGCGACTCCCTGTGTCCCTACAGAGCCCCTGCCAGGCCCTGCCACATGCCTGTGAGGGGGATGGGAGCAGGGTGGCCCTCAGGCAGGCAGCGTGCTCACCGCACTGCTGGGGGCACCGCTCCAGGGGAGCAGAGCCATCCCAGGTCAGGTCCAGGCAGAGGGGGAGCCATGCGCCCCGTGTTCCCACAGGTAGAGGCCTGAGTCAAGACCCTGTTGGCATGTGCCAGCTGTGCGCGTGCTCAGGAATTATTCCATAAGACTGCCCTGCCCCTGTCCCACAGTCAAGTCGTTCCAGGGCTCCATTCACCTGGATTCCTGGGGGGGGGGTGTCAAAAGCACCCCTCTGCATCACACCCCTTGGGACCTGACAGCAATCTCTGAGCTACCCGTCGTTGCTCCGGGGCGTCCTTCCTGCAGCACGACTTGAGTGGCATCAGGCAGGCTGCGCAGTTGTTCCCGTTTGACTGCTATTTTGCACGTTTGGGAAAGTAGAGGGTTGGTGGGAAAAGCAAAGACTTGGGGGTGGGGCGGGGGGGGCGGTGGGCTCACGCGAGAACCATTGTGAGGATGGCCCAGGACAAGAGGTGTTTCCTTCCCAGTTGTACAGAGCTCCATCTTGCCGATCCTCAGGGCTCAACGTGATCACAGGCAGGCCTGCTTGTCCCCTGTGGGGAGCTGAGCCTCTGCAGCCTCGCCTGGGCACCCAGCACTGGTGGCAGTGACCTAATCTGGAAGTAGCAGGCTGGCTGAAGGACCCTGCCCTGCTTCCACTTTTGGTCTTTTTCCCACAAGCTGGCGTGCAGTGTGTCCAGGTTTCTCTGTGAAGGCAGGCCTTCCTTTCTCAGGGACAGATGCCCGGGGTCACGGCGGCTGGCACAAAAGCACACGTGCGTTTTTTTTATCTGTTTCTGCGGTGAGGACATGCACCCCAAAATGCGCACCAACTCAATGGTTCCACCCTGACACCCCCATGACTTCGATGGCAGTGTCTCCTCTGGTGGTCCGTGACCCAAAGTATTCTGCCACGATTAACAAAACTCAGTGCTTGCCCAAGAAGAACCCCCAGAACGGAAAACACTACCCGGTCCTGCACCACCCCAGCGTCCCTGTTACGGTTGAGCCCAACATGCCCATCCATCTCACCGAGGGTCTTCCTCCTTTCTCTGCCCCTTCACTTTACCAAGCACGATGTCCTTCTCCAGGGACTGGTTTCTGCTGGTAACATGCCCAAAGGCCCATTCTTGCTTCTAAGGAGCCCCCTGGCTGTGCCTTCTCCCTGACAGATCTGTTGGCCACCAGCCCATCATTCAAAGGCCTCAAGTGTCGTCCCTCGGCCTTCTTCCGCGATCAGCGGTCACACGCGGAGGAGCCAATTGGGCAAGGATCCCTGGTGGCATAGTGAACTACCTGTGGGTCTGCTACCTGCAGAGCAGCCGTTTGAAACCACCGGCTGCTGTGCAGGAGAGAGATGAGACTTTCTAGTCCTGTACAGGGTTGGTCTCGGAAGCTCACAGTGACAGCTTGACCCCGTCCTCCAGGGTGACTGAGTCAGAAGTGACTCGATGGCAGCTATCTCTGCGTTTTTTGTCTTGGGTCAGTTCTCAGTCCTCTAAGGGACACTGTTGCTCACCACCCCCTTCAAGAGACCTTTCTTGTGCAGCAGAATGACACCAGCTCCGTCTGCTGTCAGGGCCTTCCCCTGACACTGACATGCCTTTGCATCTTCGTGCGTGGGCATACTGGCCACACGTTGGACTGGGAACTGCAAGCTCAGCAGTTTGAAACCACTCGTTGCCCCACGTGAGAAAGACTGGGATCCCACTCCCATTAAGAGCTACAGCCTGAGAAACTCACAGGGGCAGCTCTATCCTGACCTATCGGGTCACTACGAGTCGGCAATGACTGCATCAAAATGGGTTTATTTCATCCCATTGATCACTGTGTCAATAGGACACAGTCTAACAGCAAGTTAAGAGTATTGAAATTGGACAGACTTCTTTATTGGGTAGACTTTATTCTCCTTTTTCAAAATTTTGTTAGCTCTTATAACCTTTTTGCCTCTCCATATAAATTTTAGACTAATATTACCTGTGTCTACGAGTAAACATGTAGTCACGATTCATTGATAATTATTGGTGATTGGAAAGCAAATGTTGGAAACAAAAAGGAAGGAAGAGTCCTTAGAAAATATGGCTTTGGTCAGCTGGACATCCCCTTACAGACCGGTCACGGGGAGGATATGAGCCAGTCAGGGTGCAGTGTAGCAACAATGAAACATACAACTTTCCTCTAGTTCCTAAATGCTTCCTTACCCCCCCCCCACTCTCATGATCCCAATTCTACCTTACAAATCTGGCTAGATCAGAGGATGTACACTGGTACAGATGGGAACTGGAAACACAGAATCCAGGACAGATGAACCCGTCAGGTTCAGTGGTGAGAGTGCTGATACCGGGAGGGTGGAGGGAAGGTGGGGTAGAAAGGGGGAACCCATTATAAGAATCTACATATAACCCCCACCATGCAGGATAGACAACAGAAAGTGGGTGAAGGCAGATGTCGGACAGTGTAAGATATGACAAAGTAATAAAAATTTATAAATTATTCAAAAAATAATTTATAAATTATCAAGGGCTTATAAGGGAGGGGCGGGGAGGGAGGAGAAAAACGAGGAGCTGATTCCAAGGGCTAAAGTAGAAAGCAAATGTTTTGAGAATGATGATGGCAACAAATGTACAGATGTGCTTGACACAATGGATGGATGTGTGGATTGTGATGAGTTGTACATGGCCCCAAAAAATGATTTAAAAAAAAGAAAAGAAAATATGGCCTTGGAGATAGAAACGAAGCTGGAGATCGCATGATATAATTTTGTGCAGGCCCAACCACTTGTTCATCGTAAATACCTTTTTAACACCAACAGCGACCGCACGTGGACTTCTCCACGCGGAATACACAGCACGCATTTGAGGGAAGAGAGGACGGAGAATCGTGGTGTCAGCAGCTATAGGGAGGTCGTGGTGATGTGGAACAGATGCCAAATGCTCGTGTTTAGGCTCAGGCTGAAGCTGAAGAAAACTAAAATTCCCCAAGAGCCAAATCTGGTGTTGGCTATCCCCTCCTGAATTTCCATCATGTCTGAAGACCAGCTTCGACCCGTTGGACACTAATGCCAGACGGCGTGCTGGTCTGTGCGCATCGAGCACATGGCCATCCAGAGGCGGAGAGGAAAGGAGAGATCGAAGAGGATGCCAGAAGAGACAGCGGACTTTTCTCGTGATCTCAGAGGAGCCAACGCAAATGGAAGGGAGGATGAAGTCAAGGAGCTGAACAGGAAATTTTAGCAGCTCAAGAAGATGAAGTTAAATAGCACAATGAAATATGCCAAGACCTAGACTTAGGAAACCCAAAGGGAAGAACATGCCCAGCATATTATAAACTGGAACGATGTTGAGCGATTCCATGGGCAGAACATTGGATGGTGCAGGAAGCATAGAAAAAGTGGAAAGACTACTCTGTACCAAAGAGAGTTGCTCGACATCCCACCCCTTCAGGAGGCAGCACGTGACCAAGCACCAATAGTGCTGAAGGGAAAAATTCAAGTTGCTCAGAAAGCATTAGCCAAAAAACACAGCTCCAGGAGTTGATGGAATACAACTGGAAATGTTTCAACAGCTGACGAAGCACTGTAAGCTCTCACTCGTCTGCGCCGGGAAATTGGAAGACAGCTACTTGGCCAACTGACAGGAAGAGACCCATATGTGTATCCACTCCAAAGAAAGGAGCCCCAACAGAACGCTCAAATTGCGGAACACTACATCGCTGTCACATGTAAGGAACGTTTTCCTTTAGGTTATCCAGAAGCGGTTGCAGCGATACATTGACAGGGAGGTGCGCAAGTTCATCCTGGTCCAGAAGAGGACCCGGAACTAGGGATCTTGTTGCTGGTGTCAGCTGGGTCTTGGCCGAAAGCAGAGCACCCCAGAAGGATGTTTACTTGTGTTTTATTGACTGTGCGAAAGCATTTGACTGCATGGGTCATACCAAAGTATGGATCGCCTTGAGAAGAGTGGAAATTCCGGAACACTCCATTGTGCTTGTGCAGAACTTAGAGAGGCGGTCGAGAGACGGTTTTACAGGATGTGTTTCCCTTGCATGAGTGGGTTCAAAGAGTACTCAAAAGAGAATGGACTTTTCTGTGTCCCTCTGGCGTGCCATCTTTCTCTGTCGAGCCTTCTGATCCTCGGACATGGCCTCTCTCTCCGTTTTAGCTCTTTAAGATGATTTTCTTTTCTCTGGACTTACCATTTTTGAGTACAGGAGTTCTGTACTCGGTTCGTTATGTCTGTACCTAATTAATTCACTTTCGTGTGTTCATCATAGAGGGTGTTGCATTTTTGCGTCTTGGTCTCTGGGTGCACTGCTGGCGTGGAGGAACGCAACTGATTTTTTACATGGCTATTTTGGGTCTGAGACCTTGCTGAATTCACTTATTGGTTCTAGGGAGTTTTATTGGTAGATTCTTTAAGAGGTTGTACAGGAGTAATCATATCTGCAGAAAGACTGGCTCCATGTCTTCTGGTCCAGACCGGAATGCCTTCCTTCCTGCCCCCACCCCTCCCCCAGCCATGCTTCCAACTCTGTGGTGACTCAGAAGGGGCGAGCACAGGGCCTCTCACCAAGAAGTGTGACGCCAGTGTAGCTGTTTCCCTGTGGACCTCGTCAAATCGAGATCATTCCAATCTGTTCCTCTTTTTTGGAGTTTCATCATGAGTGGGCGTTGAATTTTGTCAAATGCACTTTCTGCTTGATTACGTGATTTTTCTGCTTTAGACTGCTAACATGATGGATTGCAAATATTAATTTATGTTTGAACTGGAATGGCAGCCCTTGGTCATGGTGTATTATTCTTTCTCTTTTTTTTTTTAGCAATAGTGTGAACAGTTTATTTATTTATTTGTAAGCATTTTATTGAGGGCTCTTACAGCTCTTGTAACAATCCGCACAGCAATTGTATCAAGCACATGTGTACATATGTTGCCATCGTTATTTTCTAGACATTTATTTTCTATTGAGCCCTGATGTCAGCTCCTCTTCTTCCCACTCCCCAGGTGTACTATTCTTGTTACACACCATTCAATTCTGTGTGCTAATATTTGATGGGGAAGCCTTGTGTCTCTATTCATGAAGGATATTGTCTTTACTGGGTGTTGGTGTCAGGATAAAACTCACTGCCATCGAGTTGGTTCCAACTCATAGTGAGCGGCCCCTGTGGGTTTCCAGGCTGTGTAGATTTTTACAGGAGCAGAGAGCCCCATCTTTCTCCTACCGGCCACCTGGTGGGTTTGAGCCACCAACCTTGCAGTCAGCAGCCCAAGGCATAACCCAAGGCATAGCCCAAGGCATAAGCCACCAGAATAATACTGGCTTCCTTCAGTGAGTTGATGGCATTGGTCATGACTGTCTTTTGTCTGTTGGGAACCGTGAACAGTGGCAACAAGCATCTGTCTGAGTTGCTGGGTGTGAGGGTTTGGGGTAGGTGCTCAGGAGTGGAATGGCTGGCTCACGTGGTCATTCCACGTTTACCCTTTTGAGGAACCACTAAACTGTTTGCCACAGTGACTGCGCCATTTTATCTTGCTGCCAGCAGCAACTACGGGTTCCGATGGCTCCAAATGCTCACCAGCACTTATTATTGTCCCTTAATATGGATATATTTAAATATTTATATTATGTATGCATATTACCCCTTCTGATGGGAAGGAGTGCTGGGGACACAAAGGTAAAGTACTGGTCCGCTAACTGCAAAGGCTGGTGGCTCAGACCCAACAGCTGCTCTAAGAAAGCAAGACTCCACAATCTGCTCCCCTAAAACTTACCACCAATTAAAAGTTCTACGCTGCCCCATGTGGGCTCTCAGTGTCAGAATCAACTCCTAGGTACAACAACAGCCCGTGGGATGTGAAGGAGGGGTGAAAGACCTTGTGCGGTGAAAGACCTTGCCCTAGTGGCTAACTCCCTGACTCACCCAGAGGCCACTCCCACTCCAGGCAGACCGCTTCACTGAGCGGAAGGCGGTTTCCAACTGCTGACCTTGAGGCTACCAGCCCCATGTGTCACCACTCCTCTAACCCTAGCCCATACATCGTGGTCACGAATTGCGTTGCTAATCTCAAAGTCAGTAGTTCGAAACCACCAGCTGCTGCTCCTCAGGAGAAAGATGAGGCTTTCTACTCCCATCAAGAGTCACCACCTTGGAAACCCACAGGAGCAGTTTTACCTTGTCCTATAGGGTTGCTATGTGTCAGTATCGACTTGCTGGCAGTGAGTTTAGATTTGGGGGTTGCTTGTTTGTCTGTTTTTGTTTTTTTTAAATGACTAACCCTAATGACTAATTTGAGGAGCCCAAGTGGAGTAATGGTTACTTTTTTGGCTTGCTGCCTGCAAGGTTAGCAGTTCAAAACCACCACCTGATCTGCAGGCTGAAGAGGCTTTCTACTCCAATAAAGAGTTGCAGTCTCAGAAACCTACAGCCGCAGTTCTGCCCTGTCCTACAGGGTCACTGTTAGTCAGAATTGACTCAGTGACATTGCATTTTTGTTGGCTGAGTGACTAATGAAGCGGTCCTGGTGGGATAGTGGATTGTGTGTTGGACTACTCACTGTATGCCCCAAATTTGGAATGACCAGCTGCTCCAAGGGAGAGGGAGAGGGAGAAGAAGAGGATGAGGAAGAAACCTCCTGCCAGGAAGTCTGTTCTGACTCACAGTGACCCCATAGGACAGGGTGGAACAGCCTCTGTGAGTTTCCACAACTGTAACTTTTCATGGGAGTAGAAAGCCTCCTCTTTCTCCCAGGCAGTGGTTAGTAGTTTCGGACTCCTGACCTTGTGGTTCTCAGCCCAATGCCTAATCCACTACACCACCAGGGTTCCTTCCAAGGGCAAAAGAGGAGGTTGTCCATGGAGATTTCCAACCTCAGAATCCCACAGGGGCAGCTGAGTCTGACTGAACTCCTTGGCACTGGGGGTTTATTTTCTGTTTTTAGTGAGGTAATGACGAAGTTGGCATTCTGAACCCAGTGTCTGCTCCCGTGAAGGAAGACTGACAGCCTTGAAGCCCAATATGCAGCCGGTGTGAGCTGCAATCAACTTGATGGGAGTTCTTTGTCTGTGGGCTTCAGTCGGTGGTCTTCTGATTGTCCCCCGGTGTGAGTCTAGAGGAACAAAACCCGTGCCACTCATAGATGTATAAGAGGGAGCTTTATCCCAAGAAGCCCTCCAAGACCAGTCTAACTCAAGTCCATGGGTGCAGTGCTAGCCAGAGCCCTCCTCAGACTCCCGTAGCTGTAGGCTGATGGCGCCGATAGGTGAAGCAGGAAGCAGGGAGCTCACAGGCCGGTGGGTGCAAAGTCAAGTGGATCCAAGGTTGGTGACCACCCGTCAGAGCACCAACAACTCTCGAGGTTGGCTGCCCACGTGGGGCCACCCCAGCAGGCAGGCACAAAGTGCCAGCAAACAGAAAGGCAAAGGGGCAGAGAGAAGACGTTCTCACAGACTTTTGTAGAAAAGGCCACCCCCATCCCCCATTCCCCATCCCCCAAGCAGGCATCATCAGGCTGTGACCTGATTGACAGGTTAGACTTCATCCCTATTCTTTCACACAGGTTCGAGTTGACATAAAATCCAACTACCCCATCTCCGATTTCTTCTTGTCTTCCTCTGGGTCTCTCAAACATCGTTTTAGAATTCTACGTGCCTTTACTCTAGGTGGGGGGAGGGTATCCAGCTTTGCAGCCTTTCCCAGGTGTGGGGGGGGATCCCACTTTGCATACTTTCCAGATGGGGTGGGAGGGGGGGTGGTCCGGCTTTGCATGCTTTCCCAGGTGCTGTTCTGGGCACTGCCCTGCTCAGGGCTGCTGTGTGGGTACTGACTCATTGGCGGCCAGTGAGTGAGGTTCCCGTGTAAGTTGTTCTGTCAGTTGCTGTTGAGTTGATTCCGACTGGAACTGCTTTCTACAGCTTTCAAAGCTTTGGCCATTTGAAAGTAGACCACCAGGGAGCCCGCTCCCCGGAACCCGGGCCTTTGCATGTAACCTCCCACTGCCTGCTGACATTGATGCTTCAGTACGTGCGGTGCATGCAGACGCCATGCTTCTACCTCTGTGTACCTCGCATTTTGATACCTGGAGTATTTCTGTGTGTGTTCAGTGTCATGTGTTTCTATAATCATGCATGTGTTTTCAGAAACTTACAATGAGAAGAGTCACCTATCCCCGTTGCCCTGCTTTTCCACATCCCACTGCTCCTTCCTGGGAATTCTGAAATGTTTTGCTTTATCCTTCGTTCCTGATTTTTCCCCCCACCAGACATGGGACCCTCTGATAGTTCTTTTCTCTAAGCCCTTGAGAAATCTTTTTCATATTTCCTTGGACCCTCCATGGTTTCTGATGAGAAATTCATAATTTTCCATTGTTGTTCCTTTAGGCAAATGTGTCATTTTTCTTTGATTATTTTAATGATTTTCTCCTTTGTTGTGATTTTTCAGAAGTTTAGTTATGACGTGCACAGTGGATATTTAATTGAGGTTTACTCAGCTTCTTTAATGTGTAGGTCACCCTCTTGAAGTTGGGTTACATGGTTTTCTGTGTTTCGGTGTATGAAACCCAAGATTGATGAATCTATAGGGACAGCAAGTTATTTTGGGGGGTGGCACAGTGGTGGTGGGGGGTTAAAGGGGACACGATGTCAAGGAATCCAGGAAGACAAAGAATGTCGGGAAACTGATTGTGGCAGCAATTTTCCAACATTGCTTCATGTGAATGAACTATGGGATGATATGATAGATGTATTAACTCCCAATTAATAATAAATTTAGAATTACATTTAAAAAGGAAAAAATGTGTAGGCTTATGCCTCTAGTCAAATTTGGACAGTTTCTGCCATTGGTTCTTCGACCGTGTCTTGGGACCCTGCCAGGGATTGAGAAAGGAGCCCTGCTGGTGAAGTGGGTTCCGCATTGGCCTGCTACTTGCAAAGTCAGCTGTTCAAAACCACCAGTCACTGCTCTGGAGAAAGAGGAGGTTTTCTACCTCCATACAAAAATGACAGTCTTGTAAACATGCAATTCTATCCTGTCCTATAGGGTCACTGTGAGTCAGAATCGACTTACTTCCTGTCAGAAAGTTTGGTATTGGGCCATGGATTGAATTGTGTGCTCCCCAGAACGTGAGTCAACTGGGCTGCGTCATGGTTTTCTGGCTTGGCCATTATGCCATGATGTCATGTGGCAGTTGTAAAATGAACAGCGCGATGTGATCTGACAGAAGATTAAGGAACAACATCTTTAATCCAGTCATAACCATGATCTGATGTAAGTGGAATTTCCCTGGGGATCAAAGGGATCAAAGTTTATGATTGCTGAAGACAAAGCAGGTGCATAAGCAAATGTGGTGAAGAAAGCTGATGGTGCCCAGCTATCAAAAGATTTAGTGTCTGGAGTCTTAAAGGCTTAAAGGTAAACAAGCGGCCATCTAGCTGAGAAGCAACAAAGCCCACATGGAAGAAGCACACCAGTCTGTGAGATCATGAGGTGTCGAAGGGATCAGGTATTAGGCATCAGCAGAACAGAAAATGATGTGGGGAGTGTGGGTTGGGGACCCAAAGCCCATTTGTTGGCCACTGGACAACCCCTTACAGAAGGGGTTCAGGGAGGAGATGAGCCAGTCAGGATGTGATGTAGCAATGATGAAACATACAACTTTCCTCTGGTTCCTAAATGCTTCCTTCTCCCCCACTATCATGATCCCAATTCTATCTTATAAATCTAGCTAGACCAGAGGATGTACACTGGTACAGACAGGAACTGGAGACTCAGGGAATCCAGGGTGGATGATCCCTTCAGAACCAGTGGTGTGAGTGGCGATACTGGAATGATAGAGGGAGGGTGGGTGAGTTGGAAAGGGGGAACCGATTACAAGGATCTACATGTGACCTCCCCCCTGGGGATGGACAACAGAAAAGTGGGTGAAGGGAGACGTCAGACAGGGCAAGATATGACAAAATAATAATTTATAAATTATCAAGGATTCATGAGGGAGGGGGAGTGGGGAGGGAGGGGAAAAATGAGGAGTGGATGCCAGGGGCTTAGGTGGAGAGCAAATGTTTTGAGAATGATGAGGGCAATGAATGTACAAATGTGCTTTACACAATTGATGTATGTATGGATTATAATAAGAGTTGTATGATCCCCTAATAAAATGATTAAAAAATCCAAAAAAGAAAAAAATGTATGTATGTATATATGTATATATATGTGTGTATATATGTGTGTATATATATATATATATATATATATATATATATATATGAATCAAAGGAGAGAGAAGTGAGCAGAGAGCGAGGGACCTACTATCCGCAGTGAAGACGAGTTAGGGGCAGAGCAGTCCTTTGGACCGAGATCCCTGTGCTGAGAACCTCCTAGACCCAGAGGAAGATGAATGCCGACTCACTTGGAGATCGCTAGGGAAAGGAATGTCAGGCCTACAGATGCTGAAAGCAAACAAGGGCTTACTTCCTAAACTTCAAACCCACAGAGAGAAGAGCCTTCCCCTAGAGCTGACTGCATCCATGCACCTCCCTACCCTACTAGACGCTGTTAGAGGATGCAGTGCTGTTGGTGCACATCACCCCCTTGCCGTGTTACTGTTATTACAGCACTAGCTAGGGCCTCTGGAGGCAGAGCGGGCAAGGTCAGTAGTTTGAAACCACCAGCCGATTCTCAGGAGAAAGATGAGGCTTTCTAAAATCAATGCTTGTGGAAGCAGCAGCCAATAGATCAAACAACACACTGCATTAGGTAAACCTGCCACACGAGACCTCTTTAAGAGTACTAAAAAGCAAGGAGGTTACTCTGAGCCCCAAACACGAGCCATGGTGCTTTCTGTGCATGTGAAAGTTGGACATTGACTAGGAAAGACCAAAGAAGAATGAATGTGTTTGATTTCTGGTGTTAGTGAAAAATATTGAAAGTACCATAGACACTAAAAGAACAAATAAATCTGTCTTGGAGGAAACAAAACCAGAATGCTTCTTAGAAGCAAGGAAGGTGAAATTTAGTCTCACGTGCTGTGGACTTGTTATCAGGAGAGACCAGTCCCTGGAAAAGGACCTCATGCCTGGTAAAGTGAAGGGGCCGAGAAAAGGAGGACTCCCTCAGTGAGATGAAGGACACAGTGGATACAGCAATGGGTTCAAACATCGGAACGATTGTGAGATCGGCACACGATGGGGCAGTGTGGCGCTCTGCTGTGAGTCAGCGTTGACTCGATGGAGTGCGTGAGCACTCGATAATTAAGACAGACCCGCAGTCTTTTTCTCTCTGTTTCTGGAGCTTCAGCTTTGTAATCCCATAGGTCCTGGAGACTGCCCTGTTTCTCCTTGTTCTGTTTGAGTAATGTCTGTGGTTCTAGCCTCCAGTCTACCGCTTCTTCCTCTGACCCGTTCATTCACACTGCAGTGAGCTCCCCAGGGCGTTTTTCAATTGGTTTTTCAGTTCTGTCATTTCCGCTTGGTTCTTTTCCATAATTTTTATTTCTTTGCTAAAATTTTCTGTGCTTTTTTTCCCCAGGAGAATTTGTAACTATTCATCAAAGCTTTTTTTTTTTTTTTAATGATGGCTACTTGAAGATAATTCCAACATCTGATTCTGTTTGCTGTTGCAGTCAGATGTTTGTCTCCTTTCTTCAGATTCCCCACCCACTTTTTTATGTCAACTTACTTAGAGCGACCCTACAGGACAGAGTAGAACGGCCTGTATGGGTTTCTGAGACTGTAAATCTTTATTGGAGTAGAAAGCCTCATTTTTCTCCTATGAAGTGGCTGTTGGTTTTGAACTGCTGACCTTGGGACTAGCAGCCCAATGTGTGGCCCATCACGCTAGCATTGGAATCGCCTTGACAACAGTGACTTTGAATTTTGCAGTCTATATTTCTACTCAGCTAGGCTGCGGTGCCCGACTATCTGGTCAAACGCTAGTTACGTGTGATGACATCACTTGGCCTGGAGTAGAGCAGCTAGATACTTCTCCGCGGCGTGGGTGGACCTCCTCCAGTCAACTGTAGGGCTGGAGAGCACACGTGTCTTCCCGAGGGGTGGCCTCCGAGGTTGTCGGGTGCCACCGAGTCGGTTCTGGCTCCTAGTGAGTGCCCTCTGTACAACAGAACTGAGCCCTGCCCTTCCTGCTCAGCTCTCACCGCCGTTGTGATGTCCGGGCCGCGGTGGCAGCACTTTGGCGGTCCATCTGGTCACAAGTCTCCCTTTCTTTGCTGACCTCTCACCTTAGCGAGCATGATGCCCTTCTCCAGATCGCTCCTGCTGACGAACCTGTCCAAAGAGATCTCACTGTCCTCTGCTCTGGGGGGTTGCTGGCCGTACTTCTTCCAGGGCAGGCTGGTTTGTTTTCCTGGCAGTTGGTGGCACCTTCAACAGTCTGACAGGACGCCACCCATTCTTCTCTGCCCTTGCTTCTTCCTTATCCGGCTCTCACGTGCTCACGAGGCCGCTCAAACACTGCGGCGCGAGTCAGCCGCACCTAGTCCTCAGAGGGACACCTTTGCTGCTTACCTCCTGAAAGAGGTCTCTGTGGGATGCAGCCCCCCATCTGGATGGGTCTGAAGGGATGCTTGTGCAATTGAAGGGAAGAAAGTACGAGGCAGATGAAAGCGTCGGGGTGTTTACCTCCGCCACGGTACCTGGAGCCAGGTCCGGGGGAGAGAGACTGTATAATTAGGGGTGTGCAAGCTCCCCTAATTACAGGCAACCACGTGTATATGTCTATCAACGGGGGCTGCATGCTCACCCTAGAGGTCCCTGAGCTCACTAGAGGAGTCACCTAGCACCAGCGCTGGGGCCGGTGAGGGGGAGTGGCTGTCCCCCAGCAGGGAGAGCAATTGAAACATGTCTGCCTCTATAGCTAGAGCTGCCGGCCAGACAGCAGTCAGCCGTGTGCTTGTGAGAGGGACCTTTAAGGCAGCACTACGATGGGAAGATCTTGTGGGGATGAATCTTAGCTATGAGAATGTGATTAGGACTCATCTCTAACTCACAAGTGAGAAGGCCTCCCGCCACCAGAACCCTGGCCTCCCAGGCCCCTTAAACATGAGAATAAAGAATCCGTCCGTAGTCACGCTCTCCCCAGGCCTCAGTTTCCCACAGTCTTCTTCAGGACGTTTGCCCAGTGCAGTATGTCCTTGACCTCTGACTGCTGCTTCCATGAACATCGACTGCATCCCAAATGCTTGAGAGCGTCGTCGACCTTCTCTCAGTTTATCGTGACGTCACCTGCTGGTCCGCTTGGGAGGATTCGGGTCTTCTTCACAGTGGATCACAATCCGCACCAGAGGCTGCGAGCCCTGGTCTTCATCAGCAAGCGCCTTCGGCAACAGTCCGTGTGTTTGACGTGTTGGAACCAATTGGTGGTGTGGTTAGGTGCCGACTTGTTCGCTCCCACCTATGGGGCCTGAACCAGTCTCACGATTGTTCCTCTGCCTGAGGGGCTGAGAAACGGGATCTCTTTCTCTTGAGAAACCCCTTTTTGCTTCTGCTGAATTCACAGCAGTTGTTCTGACAGTATTCTTAGCTCTTTGAACACTTTCAGGCGTTGCAGGATTCACTCGCCATCTTGTGGGAATTAGGGTGGCAACACTGACTTGAGATGAGTGACAGAATGTTACCCTCTAGCTGTCTGGCGCTTTCTCTCTTTACCGAAGTAATACACAAAGGAAATAAAAATGTAACATTTTGGCAACAGTATAACGAGTTTAATGAAGCGAATAGATAGATATTACAAGCCTAGTGCCATGGAATGTTTTATACTACAGATGGACGGAATGCGCATTAGTACAGGCACTTCACATGCACTCTTGCACAGGTGGAAGTTAATGAGTAAGGAACAGAAATGCGTGATTTCCACCTTTGAGCAAACCCTGGCTACAAGGGCTATTTTAACAACTAGTTCCCGAACTCAACCGAAAATTAGGTATTGTTTCTGCTGAACTGGTGTGAGCTGGTTGACCCTATGGATTCTGTGCATGTCAGTGTCCCTGACCCCCACTCAATTAAGAACCGATTCCTTCAAACCAAGCTGCATATCTATCTTTCTGTCTACCATCTATCTACCATCTCTCCACCTGCCCATCCAGTTCCAAAGTCCTCCCAAGGGGACGAGTAGGGAACAGAGTGATAAACAGGGAAGCAGGGTGTCAGGTGGTTTGGATCCTTCATCAAGGTCCTAGGAAGCAGCAGTCGAGAGATCGGTCGAGCGGTGCATTGCGTTCGTCCGACTGCTGCACACGACTTCTCAGAGTATTGGGGAGCAAGGCTGGTGCTTTGAGGACTATGGCGCCCATGACCCATGCCACGGTGCTTTCAGTCGCCTCACATACACGTGAGAGCTGGACATGGAATCTGGAGGACGAAGAAGAACCAGTGCATTTGAATTAAGGTGCCAGAGAAGAATACTGAAAGTGCCATGGACTGCCAAAAAGAACAAGCAAATCAGATGCTCCTTAGAAGCAAGGATGGTGAGACTTTGCCTATCTTATTTTAGACACTTTGTCAGGAGAGTCTGGTCCCTGGAGAAGGACATCCTGCTCAGTAATGGGGAGGGGCAGGAGAAAGAGGAAGCCCCTCGGTGAGTTGGATGGACACAGTGGCTGTGGCAATGGCTCAAACATTACAAGTTGGGGGTTGCTCAGAGTCAGAACGGACTCATTGGCACTGAAAACGTTAACATCATCCACCATCCATCTACCTACCAATCTGTTTTTCTATCATGTATATCATCTATCTATCTATCTATCTATCTATCTATCTATCTATCTATCTATCTATCTATCTATCTATCTATCCATGCATATCTTGTCCATCTGATCTCCCGTGGCTGCTGCTCTAGGGAACTAAAGCTAAGACATATGACTTGTAATGTTTTGTGGGAAGCTGGGCTTGAAGGATCAGGAGCGGAGGGTCTTTGGAGCATCAAGCTCTGTCTAGCTGATGCGGTGGTAAGGCGTCCTGGGAAGAGACGGGTTCTGGATTCTGTGACTAGTTCTCAGTCCTGAGTGGACCCCTGGGTGGGGACTTTCACAAGAGCGTCTCAGCATCACCCCCCTCCCTTTACTGAAAAGGGGAAGCTGGAAGGGACTCGCAGGTGGGGACTTCCCTGCTCCCAAGTCCAGCTACAGGGTGGTGGGGGTGGGGAGTGGGAGAGTGCAGTGAGACTGTCAGTGGGATTTTCCTGCCACACACTCAAGACTACATGAGGTAGAAGTACATGTTTCCCCTTCTTTAAGTTGGCTTAAAGGAACACTGGTAGTCTAGTGGGTTAGGCTGTAGATTGCTAACCACAAAGCCAGCTGTTTGAATCCACCAGCTGTCCCTTGGGGGAGAGATGAGGCTTCCTACTCCCATAAAGATTTATACCCCCCCTCCAAAAAAAAAAGATTTATACCCTTGAAAACTCACAAGGCAGTTCTACCCTGCCAGTGGCATTGCCGTAAGTCATTTCCATGACAGTGACTTTGTTTAAACAGACGAACCTTTCCATTGACTCTGACTCTTGGGGAGGGAGGCAGAGCAAGGCTGTCCCCATCCGGTCTTCGGTGGTTGATGTTTGGGAAGTGGAGGGCCAGGCCTTTCTCCCGAGGACCTCTGGGTGGACTCAGGTGCACCTCTCACGGGCTCCTCGAGGGCTCCCAAGTCGAGTCCAGCCCAGGGGAGTGACCAAGGGTTGGAGCTGCTTGCTGTGGTCCTTAGGCGGGCTGCCAGGGCTTGCTTTCTTAGTGTCCGTGGCCAGGCGGGTGATGTGAACCACTAACTTTTAGCTCAGTGACAGAGTTCAGACTGTGCACACACGTGTGCATACACACACGCACACGCGCCCCCAGGCAGGGGCCTCCCAAGTTGCTTGGAGAAAGAAATCAAATTCACTGTCACCGAGTATGTTTCTGAGACTGTCACTATTCACAGGAATAGAAAGTCTCACCTTTCACGTTCAGAGTGATTGGTGTTTTTGAACTGCTGACCTTGTGGTAGGCAGTCCAAGGCGGCATGTGTGGTGGGTGGAGTGGTGGTGGTGGTGGTGGTGTGTGTGTATGTGTAGTGGGTATATTGGGTGTGGAAGTAGTAATGGTGTTAGTGGGTGTGATGGTGGTGAGCATGGTAGGTGTGGTGGTGGTGGTGGAGGTAATGGTGGTCAGTGTGGTAGGTGTGGTGGAGGTGATGGTGGTGGTGGTCAGTGTGGTAGGTGTGGTGGTGGTGATGGTCAGTGCGGTAGGTGTGGTGGTGGTGGTGGAGGTGATGGTGGTCAGTGTGGTAGGTGTGGTGGAGGTGATGGTCAGTGCGGTAGGTGTGGTGGTGGTGATGGTCAGTGTGGTAGGTGTGGTGGAGGTGGTGGTCAGTGTGGTTGGTGTGGGGGTGGTGGTGGTGGCGGTCAGTGTGGTAGGTGTGGTGGTGGTGGTGGTCAGTGCGGTAGGTGTGCTGGTGGTGATGGTCAGTGTGGTAGGTGTGGGGGTGGTAGTGGTGGCGGTCAGTGTGGTAGGTGTGGTGGTGGTGGTGGTGGTGACGGTCAGTGTGGTAGGTGTGGTGGAGGTGATGGTGGTGGTGGTCAGTGTGGTAGGTGTGGTGGTGGTGATGGTCAGTGCGGTAGGTGTGGTGGTGGTGATGGTCAGTGTGGTAGGTGTGGGGGTGGTAGTGGTGGCGGTCAGTGTGGTAGGTGTGGTGGTGGTGGTGGTGGTGACGGTCAGTGTGGTAGGTGTGGTGGAGGTGGTGGTCAGTGTGGTTGGTGTGGTGGTGGTGGTGGTCAGTGTGGTAGGTGTGATGGTGGTGGTGGTGACGGTCAGTGTGGTAGGTGTGGTGGTGGTGGTGGTGGTGGTGACGGTCAGTGTGGTAGGTGTGGTGGTGGTGGTGACGGTCAGTATGGTAGGTGTGGTGGAGGTGGAGGTGATGGTGGTGGTGGTCAGTGCGGTAGGTGTGGTGGTGGTGACGGTCAGTGTGGTAGGTGTGGTGGTGGTGGTGATGGTCAGTGTGGTAGGTGTGGTGGAGGTGGAGGTGATGGTGGTGGTGGTCAGTGCGGTAGGTGTGGTGGTGGTGGTGACGGTCAGTGTGGTAGGTGTGGTGGAGGTGGAGGTGATGGTGGTGGTGGTCAGTGTGGTAGGTGTGGTGGTGGTGGTGGTGGTGACGGTCAGTGTGGTAGGTGTGGTGGAGGTGGAGGTGATGGTGGTAGGTGTGGTGGTGGTGGTGGTGGTGACGGTCAGTGTGGTAGGTGTGGTGGTGGTGGTGGTGGTGGCGGTCAGTGTGGTAGGTGTGGTGGTGGTGGTGGTCAGTGTGGTAGGTGTGGTGGTGGTAGTGGTGATGGTCAGTGTGGTAGGTGTGGTGGTGGTGGTGGTGGTGGTGACGGTCAGTGTGGTAGGTGTGGTGGTGGTGGTGGTGGTGAGGGTCAGTGTGGTAGGTGTGGTGGAGGTGGAGGTGATGGTGGTGGTGGTCAGTGCGGTAGGTGTGGTAGTGGTGGTGGTGGTGACGGTCAGTGTGGTAGGTGTGGTGGAGGTGGTGGTCAGTGTGGTTGGTGTGGTGGTGGTGGTGGTCAGTGCGGTAGGTGTGGTGGTGGTGGTGGTGGTGACGGTCAGTGTGGTAGGTGTGGTGGAGGTGGAGGTGATGGTGGTGGTGGTCAGTGCGGTAGGTGTGGTGGTGGTGGTGGTGACGGTCAGTGTGGTAGGTGTGGTGGAGGTGGTGGTCAGTGTGGTAGGTGTGGTGGTAGTGGTGGTGGTGGTGGTGGTGACGGTCAGTGTGGTAGGTGTGGTGGTGGTGGTGGTCAGTGTGGTAGGTGTGGTGGTGGTGGTGGTTGTGGTGACGGTCAGTGTGGTAGGTGTGGTGGTGGTGACGGTCAGTGTGGTAGGTGTGGTGGTGGTAGTGGTGGCGGTCAGTGTGGTAGGTGTGGTGGTGGTAGTGGTGGCGGTCAGTGTGGTAGGTGTGGTGGTGGTGGTGGTCAGTGTGGTAGGTGTGGTGTTGTTGGTGGTGGTGACGGTCAGTGTGGTAGTGGTGGTGACGGTCAGTGTGGTAGGTGTGGTGGAGGTGGAGGTGGTGGTGGTGGTGGTCAGTGTGGTAGGTGTGGTGGTGGTGGTGGTGGTGACGGTCAGTGTGGTAGGTGTGGTGGAGGTGGTGGTCAGTGTGGTAGGTGTGGTGGTAGTGGTGGTGGTGGTGGTGGTGACGGTCAGTGTGGTAGGTGTGGTGGTGGTGGTGGTCAGTGTGGTAGGTGTGGTGGTGGTGGTGGTTGTGGTGACGGTCAGTGTGGTAGGTGTGGTGGTGGTGACGGTCAGTGTGGTAGGTGTGGTGGAGGTGGTGGTCAGTGTGGTAGGTGTGGTGGTGGTGGTGGTGACGGTCAGTGTGGTAGGTGTGGTGGTGGTGGTGACGGTCAGTGTGGTAGGTGTGGTGGAGGTGGAGGTGATGGTGGTGGTGGTCAGTGCGGTAGGTGTGGTGGTGGTGACGGTCAGTGTGGTAGGTGTGGTGGTGGTGGTGATGGTCAGTGTGGTAGGTGTGGTGGAGGTGGAGGTGATGGTGGTGGTGGTCAGTGCGGTAGGTGTGGTGGTGGTGGTGACGGTCAGTGTGGTAGGTGTGGTGGAGGTGGAGGTGATGGTGGTGGTGGTCAGTGTGGTAGGTGTGGTGGTGGTGGTGGTGGTGACGGTCAGTGTGGTAGGTGTGGTGGAGGTGGAGGTGATGGTGGTAGGTGTGGTGGTGGTGGTGGTGGTGACGGTCAGTGTGGTAGGTGTGGTGGTGGTGGTGGTGGTGAGGGTCAGTGTGGTAGGTGTGGTGGAGGTGGAGGTGATGGTGGTGGTGGTCAGTGCGGTAGGTGTGGTGGTGGTGGTGGTGGTGACGGTCAGTGTGGTAGGTGTGGTGGAGGTGGTGGTCAGTGTGGTTGGTGTGGTGGTGGTGGTGGTCAGTGCGGTAGGTGTGGTGGTGGTGGTGGTGGTGACGGTCAGTGTGGTAGGTGTGGTGGAGGTGGTGGTCAGTGTGGTTGGTGTGGTGGTGGTGGTGGTCAGTGCGGTAGGTGTGGTGGTGGTGGTGGTGGTGACGGTCAGTGTGGTAGGTGTGGTGGAGGTGGAGGTGATGGTGGTGGTGGTCAGTGCGGTAGGTGTGGTGGTGGTGGTGGTGGTGACGGTCAGTGTGGTAGGTGTGGTGGAGGTGGTGGTCAGTGTGGTAGGTGTGGTGGTAGTGGTGGTGGTGGTGGTGGTGACGGTCAGTGTGGTAGGTGTGGTGGTGGTGGTGGTCAGTGTGGTAGGTGTGGTGGTGGTGGTGGTTGTGGTGACGGTCAGTGTGGTAGGTGTGGTGGTGGTGACGGTCAGTGTGGTAGGTGTGGTGGTGGTAGTGGTGGCGGTCAGTGTGGTAGGTGTGGTGGTGGTAGTGGTGGCGGTCAGTGTGGTAGGTGTGGTGGTGGTGGTGGTCAGTGTGGTAGGTGTGGTGTTGGTGGTGGTGGTGACGGTCAGTGTGGTAGTGGTGGTGACGGTCAGTGTGGTAGGTGTGGTGGAGGTGGAGGTGGTGGTGGTGGTGGTCAGTGTGGTAGGTGTGGTGGTGGTGGTGGTGGTGACGGTCAGTGTGGTAGGTGTGGTGGAGGTGGTGGTCAGTGTGGTAGGTGTGGTGGTAGTGGTGGTGGTGGTGGTGGTGACGGTCAGTGTGGTAGGTGTGGTGGTGGTGGTGGTCAGTGTGGTAGGTGTGGTGGTGGTGGTGGTTGTGGTGACGGTCAGTGTGGTAGGTGTGGTGGTGGTGACGGTCAGTGTGGTAGGTGTGGTGGAGGTGGTGGTCAGTGTGGTAGGTGTGGTGGTGGTAGTGGTGGCGGTCAGTGTGGTAGGTGTGGTGGTGGTGGTGGTCAGTGTGGTAGGTGTGGTGTTGGTGGTGGTGGTGACGGTCAGTGTGGTAGGTGTGGTGGTGGTGACGGTAAGTGTGGTAGGTGTGGTGGAGGTGGTGGTCAGTGTGGTAGGTGTGGTGGTGGTGGTGGTCAGTGTGGTTGGTGTGGTGGTGGTGGTGGTGGTGGTGGTGGTCAGTGTGGTAGGTGTGGTGGTGGTAGTGGTGGCGGTCAGTGTGGTAGGTGTGGTGGTGGTGGTGGTGGTGGTGATGACGGTCAGTGTGGTAGGTGTGGTGGTGGTGGTGGTGGCGGCGGTCAGTGTGGTAGGTGTGGTGGAGGTGGAGGTGATGGTGGTGGTGACGGTCAATGTGGTAGGTGTGGTGGTGGTGGTGGTGGCGACGGTCAGTGTGGTAGGTGTGGTGGAGGTGGAGGTGGTGGTGGTGGTGGTCAGTGTGGTAGGTGTGGTGGTGGTGGCGGCGGTCAGTGTGGTAGGTGTGGTGGAGGTGGAGGTGATGGTGGTGGTGGTCAGTGCGGTAGGTGTGGTAGGTGTGGTGGTGGTCAGTGTGGTAGGTGTGGTGGTGATCAGTGTGGTAGTGGTCAGTGTGGTAGGTGCGGTAGTGGTGGAGGTGGTGGCGGTCAGTGTGGTGGAGGTGGTTCCAAGCTGCGGAGTCAGTTTTTGACTCACAATGGCTCCACAGGACAAAGAGGGGGCCCCAGGATTGTAACAAGTTGACTTGCATTGTGCATTGTGTGAAGGCTTATGGCACAGAGTAGTTTTCCATCGCACAGCTGGCTACTCCCGCAGTGGCCGTCCCCTCCCCCCACCCTCCATGCCTCTCAGCACCTCTGAACCGTGTCCTGGGGAATGCTGCCCTTCTGACTCCCAGTGGCTGCATATTCCAGGGCGTGGCTGCCCCAGTGTCGCTGGTCCCTGGGAGACCTGTCTGTGGCGGGCTGCCCCTTGAGCCGTGAGGGAGAGCTCAGGTCCAGACCTGAAGGCTGAGGAAAGTCTCGGGGAGCGCCGCTCTCTGCTACGATTTGAGTTCTGGTCCACCTCTTTCCCTCCGCCTGCCCAGGACCTCTTAATGGTCCTGCAGAGCAGCTGGCCACGGTGACCAGGCAGCCCCTCGCTCTGGCCTTTGGGCCATGGACTCTGGTGTCTGTGTGGCCATCGGTTGGCTCCATCGTCATCTCTCTTCCTTCCTGTGCACGGGGAGTGGTCAGCGTCACACCTTGGGCGGTGGCTCAGGAATGTTTCCGACCCCAGTGGCCGCTCACTGAAGCAGGCTGTAGAGCAGGTGCTGTCTTTGTGTACGATGTTGGGCCCAGGACGTTGTCCTGGCTGAAATCACTGCAGGAGCCAGGTCTTCATCCTGCAGAGCCATGGGGTGGGCTCCAACCACCGCCCTGGGCGAGCAGCTGAATGCCCACCAGTTGTTCTGGCAGGGCTCCTGTTAGCTGGGTAACCTCGGGAAGTGACACCCCTGCCCACCTGGGTCTCAAAGGGTAATGCAGCCCCCCTTCTTCATATGCCATACTGCGTTGGAAGCCTGGGAGCGCTGGTGTGCGAGAAGCACACAGAACTGGCGCTGGACCGCACTATTGGCCGCTCACATTTTGCGGCGCTGCTGCATGGATCTGCTGTGTGGCGGGCAATTTCAGTGTAGACCCTTGTCCTCTGATGGACAACGGGTATCTGTGAGGGTTAGGTTTCATGCCCACTTGATGCACCCGTGTGAAGGGAGAGGCGGAGTTCCACCTGTCAATCAGGTCACAGCCTGATGAGGCCTCCTCCAGGGCCACACGGAGAAACACTGAGCCCCCTCCCCTCCCCCGGTCCCTCTTCACCTTCCTGCTTGCTTCCATTCTGTGTCCAGCTACTGGGGTGGCCAATGTAGCCTGCTGCCCCTGGGAGCTAGCTATTGGTGCCCTGCCTTGTTCTTGACCACCTCCGGTCTCTGGGACTGTTCTCCAGAGGTGTGTGAGCTCCTGCTCCTGGAGGGGCCCGACTGGTGTCTGGCCTGTGGATTTGAGCTGGGCTGGACTGGGCTGCCCCGGATATAAAGGTCTGACTTTGTTATGGACACACACGAGGGTTACTGCTTTTGTTGCTCTGAAAAGCTCAGCCTGACAGAGCATCCTTCCCGCGGCCTCTGTGCACGTGGGCATCCTGCTGTAGGGCAGAGCAGTGCCCACATTGAAGCGCTAACAAAGGACTAGGGTTTGCACACCCACCACCACCTGTCTGTCAGTGGTTCGCCCTGTGCTGGTGGCCATGCTCGTGAGGGGTGGGGCGCTAAGCCACTGCTATTTCAAATGCCAGCAGGGCTACCCTGGGTGGACAGGTCTCAGCAGAGCTTCCAGACCCAGAGGAAGGAGCAGGTGATCATGTCCAAACCCCCAATTCCATGGAGTCCATTCCAAATCACAAAGACCCTCCTGGGCAGAGAAGAACTGCTTTGTGGGTCTCTGAGGCTTTGAATCTTTACATGAGCAGAAAGCCTCATCTTTCTCCCAGAGAGCAGCTAGTGGGTCTGCACTGCTGACCTTTGGGTTAGTAGGCCAATGCATAAGCCACGGTGCACCAGGGCTCCTAAAGGTGATGGTGTCCTCAGGTTGGAAGCACCGAGAGCAGCACAGGATGGCTGTGACAGTGGGTTCAAACCTACCAACCACTGTGAGGATGGCGCGCGGCCGGAGAGGACCTCATTCTGCTGCCGTAGAGTCGGCACCCGGCAACAACAAGAACCGGCCTGCTGGAATTGACGATTTCACTTTATTGCTATCTATTGCCAATTTAGTGAATAAACACGGTGTCTTGTTCTCTGTTTCATTTTTTTCCCCCATGACAAACTACTGAGGCGAGGTAACTTGTAGATATACATTCCCTCCGTATGTGTATTTCTTCTGCCCTAGGCTTACTCTAGTTTCCTTGCATCTTCTCTTTTCTTTGTTGGCTTCTCAAAGATCTTTACACGGTCAGATGTTCGTCATTTGTCTATTGCATGGATGTCAAGTGTGGTCTGTCTTTTATCTTTGCTTGTGGTACTGTTCGGAGTGTTGACGGAGGTGCGCTTCTCCAGCCTTGCTTTCCGGAACAAGCCATGGGCTAAGTAAGCATTGTTCGAATCACAGGGTTTTGTTGTGGGCAGGTGCCAGGCATCTCAGAGTGACCCCATGCACAACAGAATGAAACACTGCCTGGTCCAGTGCCACCCTCACAACTGTTATGTTTGAGCCTGGTGCCAACCTCCCTGTGCCCATCTATCTCGTCAAGGGTGTGTTAGTCGGGTAGACTAGAGAAACAAATCCGGAGACACTCACATGTGTGTAAGAAAGAGCTTTATAGATAAAAGCAGTTGAATATTGAGAAAACATCGCAGGCCAGTCCAGGTCAAGTCCATAAGTCCGGTATTATCCCATATGCCTAATACCAATCTATAATTTCCTCTTCAGACTCACGGAACACATGCAATGATGCTGAATGCAGGAAGATCACAGGCCAGTGGGTAGAAAGTCTTGTGAATCCAGTGGCAGTAAAATCATCTCAGTGCTGTGTGGGTCTCCACATGGTTCCTTCAGCTCCGGGGCTCTAGCGGCGCTCCAAGTGTCTTGGCTCTCAGGGACAGAGCAAGCATGTCTCTCAGGGAGTGAGTGTGCATCCGCCTGCAACGAGCTAGTCATCTCCTCCAAATGAGGCCATCAAGCCATGACCTGATTGACAGGCCAAACTCCACTCCTTCACTCAAGTCTCAAATTGCAACAGATCTGCTCCATGCAAGGCGTCGTTTAATCTCTTGACTGCTGCTTCCATGAGCATTGATTGTGCACCTCAGCAAGACAAACTCCTTGACAACTTCAACCTTTTCTCCATTTCTCATCACATTGTTCACTTGTCCAGTTGTGAGGATTTTGGTTTTCTTTTCATTGGATTGTGGTCCATCCTGGAAGCTGCCGTCCTTGATCTTCATCAGCAGGTGCCTCAAGTCCTCCTCACTGTCAACAAGCAAGGCTGTGTCCTCTGCTGATAGAAGATTGTTAGCCTTGCTCCGATCCTGATGAGTATGGTGAAAGGCTACCACCTGCCTGACACACACCTTTCTTGAGTTCACACCATGCGGTTTCCCCTGCTCTGTCTGTATGGCTGCCTCTTGGTCCGTGGAGAAGTTCCGCAAGGCAGGCAGCTCCAACTGGGCCGCTTCTCTGATGGGGAAGATAAGGGTGTCCGCTCCCCTAGAAATTTGCAAGCTCAGAACCCCTACGGAGCGGTTCTACTCTGTCCTCTGTAGGGCCACCAAGAATTGGAATGGACTCCATAGCCGTGGACTCTGTTCTTGTCCTCTTGTGGAGTTACACAGTTTTCTTCATATGACGTCTTTCCTTGGCTCATTAAATTTGTTCCTGCACATTCTTATTCTGTGGTTGTTGTCATTGCTATTGTTAATGGGCCATCTTTAATGGGCCCTTTTCTAACTGGTTATTTCAAGAGTCTATTTAATCATCTCACTTGTGAAACCGAAGATTATTATTAATGGTTACTAGGAGTGGTATGTGAACCAAGAGGCAGCTGTTCTCACCGAATAAGGACATACTGAGAGGTTTAAGATCAGAAAGGGTGTGCTGTAGGAGTGTATCCTTTCACCACACTTTTCCAATCTGTATGCTGAGCAAATCATCAGAGAAGCTGGATTATATGAAGAAGAATGTGGCATCAGGATTGAAGGAAGGCTTAGTAACAACCTGCTGTATGCAGATGGCACCACCTTGGTTGCTGAGAGTGACGGAAACCAGAAGCACTGCGGAAGAAGGTCAAGGATGGCAGCCTTCAGTGTGCAGTATGACTCAAGGTGAAGAAAACCCAAATCCCCACAACTGGACCCACAGGTAACAAGATGATCGATGGAGAAAAAGTTAATGTCAAGGATTTTGTCTTTCTGGGATCCACAATCAATGCTCACGGAAGCAGCAGTCAAGAGATGGAAGAATGCATTGCATTGGGAAAATCGATTGCACAAGACCTGTTTCAAGTGTTGAGCAATGATGTTACTTTGAGGATTAAGGTGTGCCTGACCCAAGGCATGGGTTTTTTTAATGGTCTCATATGCATGTGAAAGTTGGACATTAAATAAGGAAGACCAGAGACCAAAGGAATGCATTTGAATTAAAATGTTGTTGAAGAATATTGAAAATAGCACGCTCTGCCACCACAACACACAACTGTAATCTCGGAAGGACAATGAGTACAAACAATATGATTCTTACAGGCAGGGATGATGGGACTTGGCCTCATGTACTTTGGACATGTGAAGGGGAGATGCCATTCCCTGGAGAAGGGCATCGTGTTTGGTAACGTGGAGAAGCAGCCCTAAAGAGGCAGGCTCCTGACAAGATGGACTGACACTAAGGCTGCAGCAATGGCCTCAGACATCACCACGCTTGTGAGCTGTGGTCTGTTGTGCACGGGAGCACTACGAGTGAGACCCATTCTAGAACACCTGGCAGCAGAAACAAGGGTGGGTGGGAGAGAGACAGGGGGAACGTTTGTCTGGTGGGTCCTGAGCCTATGTTTACGGTGTAGGAATATTTTGGAGAAAGACAGAGAGAATGGCGGCACATGAACAAGGTGACCAATACTGTCGGACTAAGTGTGGATGCTACTGGGCTGGCCAGTGCTTTAGGCTGTATGCTTTCCGGACAATGAAAGCCAATCAACGGACCACAACTCCAGTCCATTGCTTCAGCTGGCAGCCTAATATTTGACCCACAGCACCACCCGAAACAGAAGCAAACAAACCCACTGCTGTCTTGCTGATTCTAACTGGTCCGAGGCTCGATGAGGCATAGACCTGCTGTGCAGGGGTCACAGCCTGGCCATCGGGAATGGACTGCCTCGGCTTTCATCCTCAGAGCAGTGAGGGAGCTCGAACTGCTGATGTTTCCGTTCTCAGCCCAACCCTTACCATGTTGCGCATCCAGGGCTCCTGAATTTCCATCCCAAACTACTTCCGGCTCGGCCAGGCCACAAGCCTGCAACGCAGTGATTCTCAACCTTCCTCACGCCACGACCCTTTCATACAGTTCCTCATGTTGTGGTGACCCCCAGCCATAAAATTATTTTTGTTTCTGCTTCATCATTGTCATTTTGCTACTGTTATGAATTGGGCGACCCCCAAAGGGGTCACAACCCACAGGTTGAGAACCGCTGCTGGAATGCTTTCTGTGTTTACAAAAAATTTTTTTAACCAGACAGATGAAATTCCTGTCACACATTCCAAACCAAACTCATTGCCATTGAGTTGATTCTGATTTGCAGGGACCCCACAGGACAGGGTAGAACTACCCCTGTGAGTTTCCCAGCCTGTAACTCTTTACAGGAGTAGAAAGCCTCATCTCTGTCCCTCAGAGTGGCAGGTGGCTTTGAGCTGCTGATCTTGTGGTTGGCAGCCCCACACCTAACCCTAGGCCACCAGAGGTCCTGTCTTATCATTCAAAAGTGAGTAAAACTCATCTCATTGCTGTCAGAAAGAATTGCGTTAGCCACTCACTTTTCGCAGGTTCAGGCCTGCCCTGGATGAGTCAGAAAACCTGCTCGGTGGCCCTACCCCCAGAGGACGCACAGCCACCCTCCTGCCTAAGTCCACGTCTTTGATGCTTTTCAGGATCCCTCCCCACTTGCGGTCAGAGCTAAAGATGACCCTTGGCCTCAGAAAGCAGGTCTTGCCAGGATCTGGCCTGCTTCACAGACGCAGGTGTGGCAAGTGTACTAAGGAGCACATCAGAGCCACCTTCGCATTGGCCGGCAGCTCTAAGCCACGTGGAGCGGGTTGTACAAGGACCAGGGCCGGAAAATCCACTTCTGTCTGGAGATGCTACAGGCAGGGCACGTTCTAGTTCCCAGGCTCCAGGAAGCCAGAGCTGTTCTCCTTTCTCTTGCTTTCCCATTCCCAGGTGAGGAAGCCCAGTCCAGCTCATCTCCCTGAGGGTCAGTGCAGGTGAGCCCCTGCCTTGCAGGGCCCAGAGTCCACTGGGCCTCCTGCCTTCCCAGGCGTCTTTTCACTTGGAAGGCGGAGAGCTGGTGTGCCACGGAGGTGGAACCTGACCCACCCCGTGTGGATCTGAGGGCTGTGTGGGCGTGTCTCATTCAATTGCCTGAGACATACTCTCAAGAACGTCCCCACGTCAGGCCTCGGCGGCACAAGCAATCCTCAGTTGAGTCTGGGGAAAAGGACGGCTGGGTCTCATGGAACCTGCCAATAGCTAGACTCCCAGGAACAGTGGAGAGTCAGGAAAAACGTGTCTCCCCCCTGATTTCTGAGGGGTTAGTAGGAAACCCACCGCCACCGCGCTGGCTCATAGCCACCCTCAAGGACAGAGGAGAGTGGCCCTTTTCAGTCTCACAGACGTTACACTTGTTTATTTATTGAGTCAGTTGTCATTTCCCCATTAATTTATGTATTGCTTATACTTCACATATCATACAATTTAATCTTTCAATCATGTTAAGAAGCAGTTTTGTGCAATCATCCCCACAATCAATCCCACACCATTTTCTTCTCATACCCATTGTTGTTAGCTCCTGTTTTTCTTTATTCTCCCTGCCAGGCCCCTGGGCAATTACCAATCCAGTTCCTGTCTCTATAGATCAGCGGCTCTCAACCTGTGGATCGTGACTCCGTTGGGGGCCGAAAGACCCTTTCACAGGGGTCGCCCAATTCATAACAGTAGCAAAATCACAGTGATGAAGTAGAAACAAAAATAATTTTATGGTTGGGTGGGGGTCACCACAACATGAGGAACTGTATGAAAGGGTCGTGGCATTAGGAAGGTTCAGAACCACTGCTATAGATCAACCTATCCCCATTTTCATATACAGAAAACCGTACACAACGCAGACAGTAGGTGGACAACAACAACCCAACAACAATGACAACACAAAACAGAAAACCCTCCATCACGGACTTTAAATCTTGACAGGAGGAGATGGCCTCATCTTTGCTCCTGGGGAGCAACTGGTAGGTTTGAACCGCTGACCTTGCCGATAGCATCTCGGTACATCACCCACTGTGACACTGGCGCTCCTCAGCAAGAACAGGATGTTTCCAGGGTGTGTCACCTGGAAAAGCTTAGGCTACTGAAGTGGAGGTGGGAAAGCCTTCCCGAAGAGAAAGGGATATCAGCTTCATTACTGCCTGGAAACACAATGCCCGAAGGTAACTCCCTGGTCTTTTCCCTTGCCTTTCACTGGGGTCTCTGAGGGGGTGGAGGGGTGTGTCTCGGTGTGGTAGCTGTGTGTGTGTGTGGGGCTGAGCTCCTGGGCAGGGTAGCCCTGGACTGGGTGACACACTCACCCGAGGGCACCAAGCAACCAGGTGAGTGGAAGCTTCCTGCTGTTGGAGAAGAAAGTTGGACGAACGTGGAAAGGTCCTTGCATGTTGGAGTGGGCTGGGAGGTATCACATTGAGCTCAGATGCAGACACGGGTTTAGGTGTGTGTGCATGTGTGTGCGCGTACTGACACTTGGTAACTCTCTCTGCTGAGGGGGGTGGGGGGGCAGGCTGTCCATAGCATCTTGCGTGACTTCTTCTTTCCTGGGCACTACATGTCTGAGTTTGGCTCTGTGGCCCCTGGCGGTGTGCTTCATTTGCCTTCCTTGCTGTGTGACCTTTCATTCTGTACCTGTTTATTTACCCAGCTTACGTTGCTCTTTAAAAAAAAAAAGAACAAAAACAACAAGCACGGTGCTTTGAAGGTTTATGCACAGGTCTCCTGTGGAACAAGTGCAGGTTTCTCAGGCAAACCCCTAGGAGTGGACAGTACCTAGGATGAGAGCTAGGCTTGACTCTAGAGCTGAAAGTGGGAGCTTGCATTGTCCCCAAGGGGCCATGGATTCTCCCGTACACAGACTCTGATACTACCTCTAGCATCTGCATGGGCTCATGAAGACAGCAGGAAGGCTGCTCTAATTGGAGGCCAGGAAACACTGGGTGTTTGGTGTCCCATCAAGTTCAGTGGGGAGTTTTGCTCCTGGAGGTAGCTCCCAAAGAGCAAAGGAAGGGGCCCATGTGGGAAGGTGCCGAGGTTGCTCACTTGCGGCCAGAGCCAGCTGGCTAGCCTCTGAGCGCCTTCGAAGTGCTTCTCCAGCCCCAGGTGCCTGCTGGTATTGGGGCCTGCTCAGCCTGGCTTGTCCAAATAGCACAACTGTGACCCTCAAATGAAGGGATTCCTGCCTTGCGCTGCAGTGTCTTGGGCGTTGTGTACTTGGCAGCAATAGATAATTGATGTGCATGTGTTCCATTCCACAGGTTGATGCCGTTCAACCTGCCAAGGTCATTGTGCCAATTTGAATTCTGCACTTGTGCTGTAGGCGCTCCTCCATCTCCTCGACACTGGGCGCTGTCAGGTTTTAACACTGGCATCTGCGTGGGGGGATTTGAGCTTGCATTTCTAAAATTGTGAGTGAGGTGATTGGCCATCTGTTTTCTTTTTTTGCAGGGAGCCTGGCTATGGGGTTTGCCCGTGATCCTATGGGGTCGGTGTTGAAAAGCAAAGGTGTTACTTTGAGTACTAAGGTGCGCCTGACCCAAGCTACGGTATTTTCAATCGCCTCAAGTGCATGTGAAAGTTGAACATTGAATAAGGAAGACCAAAGGAAAACCGGTGCATTTGAATTGTGGTTCTGGCAAGGAATGTTGAAAGCACCATGGGCTGTCAAAAGGACAGACAAGTCTGTCTTGGAAGTAGAGCCAGGACGCTCCTTAGAAGCAAGGGTCGTGAGCATTTGAATTACACACTTTGGACATGTTGTCAAGAGAGACCAGTCTCTGGAGAAGGATACCATGCTTGGTAAAGAAGAAGGGCACGAAGAAGAGGAAGACCCTTGACAAGAGGGATTGACACAGTCGCTGCAGCAAGGGGCTCAAACAGAACAACGGTGAGGTGGTGCAGGAGCAGGCAGGATTTTGTTCTCCTGTACATTGGGTTGCTATGAATGGGAACTGACTTGATTGTACCTAAGAGCAATAACAGTGAATTTAAAGAGGTTATTTATATATTGTAGCTACTAGTCCTTTGCGTGGTACATGCACTACAAATATTTTCTAGTTCTCCCAGAAGAATTTACTTCAGAGGACAGCACTGAAGCTACAGCTCAGGGAGAGGGCCATGTCTGATCAGAGCACACAGGAGCAAATGAAGGGGGAGGAAGAGAGTGGAGCACATCCTGGCCCACCGAGCTTTGAGGACGATATCCCTGCTCAGAGTAGTCAACGCACAGAGAGGACCATATGGCCAGCCCCACTGCAAGACATGGCATCCCTCACTGACCCATTGCCCTACAGGGGACCACACTGGAGGCACGATGTGGGAATTGCGCCCAATCTGACTCCACCACACTGAGGCAAAACACTAAGGGTGTGCCAAGAACATGAAGGGGAGCAGAGCAAGGAAGTCCCAAAGGAATACCTGAACAGACGTTGGGGCCGAGGCATGGCACCCCATCAGACTTGACTAGAAAACACTCCTGAAGGTCAACAAACAGACCTTGAACTATTTACAGGCTTTCCTTTTTTGTTGTCACTGGGTTTTTTTTTTTTGGTCACTGTTGTTGTTTTCTTTTGTTACTTTGCTTTGCTCTTTCTTGGTTTTGTGCATATTATTATCTCTGCAGGTCTATCTAGAGAAGATAGGCGGGATAAACAATCTGGAGGAGAAAACAATGGGACTGATGGTTTCAGGGGCAAATGGGAGAGGAGGAAGTGGGGGAAAGGAAGTGGGTGTTAACAAACCCAGGGACAAGGGAACAACAAGTGATCCAAAATCGGTGGTGAGGAGGGTGTAGGAGGCCTGATAGGGCTTGATCAAGAGCAATGTAACTGAGAGAAATTACTGAAACCCAAATGAAGGCTGAACATAGTGGGACAAGAGGAAAGAAAGTAAAAGGAAATAGAGGAAAGAACTAAGAGGCAAAGGGTATTTATAGAGGTCTAAAAACAGGCATGTACATATGTAAATATATTTATATAGGATGATGGGGAAATAGATCTATGTGCATATATTTATAGGTTTAGTATTAAGGTAGCAGATGGACATTGGGCCTCCACTCAAGTACTCCCTCAATGCAAGAACACTTTGGTCTATTAAACTGGCATTCCATGATGCTCACCTTCCTGATATGATCACTGAAGACAAAGCGGGTGCATAAGAACATGTGGTGAAGAAAGCTGATGGAGCCTAGCTATCAAAAGATATACCATCTGGGGTCTTAAAAGATTGAAGATAAACAAGTGGCCATCTAGCTGAGAAGCAACAAAAGCCCACATGGAAGAAGCATACCAGCCTGTGTGATCACGAGGTGTCGATGGGAACAGGTATCAGGCATCAAAGAACAGAAAATCATACCATTGTGAATGAGGGGGAGTGTGGGGTGGGGACCCAAAGCCCATCTGTAGGCAACTGGACATCCCCTTACAGAAGTGTCACAGGGAGGAGACGAGCCAGTGAAGGTGCAGTATAGCACCAAAGAAACATACAACTTTCCTCTAGTTTCTAAATGCTGCCCCCCACCCCAACTATCATGATTCCAATTCTACCTTACAAATCTGGCTAGACCAGAGGAGGTACACTGGTACAGATAGGAACTGGAAACAGAGAATCCAAGACAGATGAACCCCTCGGGACCAGCGGTAAGAGTGGTGATATCGGGAGGGTGGAAGGAAGGGGGGTATAAAGGGGAAAACGATCACAAGGATCTACATATAACCCCCTCCCTGGGGGATGGACAACAGAAAAGTGGGTGAAGGGAGATGTTGGACAGTGTAAGACAGGGGTCCTCAAACTTCTCAAACAGGGGGCTACTTCACTGTCCCTCAGACTCGTTGGAGGGCCAGACTATAGTTAAAAAAACAAACAAAAAACTATGAACAAATTCTTATGCACACTGCACATATCTTATTTTGAAGTAAAAAACCAAACGGGGCACAAACACCTGGCGGGCTGGATAAATGTCCTCGGCAGGCCACATGTGGCCCGCAGGCCATAGTTTGAGGATGCCTGGTGTAAGATATGACAAAATAATAATAATTTATAAATTATCAAGAGTTCGTGAGGGAGCGGGGGTGGGGAGGGAGGGGAAAAATGAGGAGCTGATACCAAGGGCTCAAGTGGAAAGCAAATATTTTGAGAATGATGATGGCAACAAATGTACAAATGAGCCTGACACAATGAATGTATGAATTGTGATGAGTTCTACGAGCCCCCAATAAAATGATTAAAAAATAAAAAGAAATGAAAAAAACCCAAATATCTTCTAGTTTTAATTTCTTCATACTCTTTATGGTGATATTTTGAAAGACCGAGTGCATTCTTCCCATCTTTTTTTTCTTTAATCTCTCTGGCTTTTAGGTGTGTCTCGAGAAGATAGCATTTAACAATAGGAGCCCTGGTGGTATTGCGTGTTATGCATTGCGTTAACCTCAAGATCAGCAGTTTGAAACCAGTTGCAGGTCTATGGAGAAAGAGGAGGCAGTCTACTCCCATAGTTAGTTTCAGCAACTAACTCAGTTCTACTTAGGGCTGCAATGAGTCAGAATGGACTCCATAGCAGTATATCTGAGAATTTTTGTCTTTTAATGGAGGAACATGATTCAGTCAGTTATACCTACTTCTCACTTAGCAACATGGCTAGGCTCCAAAGATCAGGTTGTTATGTGAAAATTGCCCTAAGTGTAAATTGAGGATGACCATGAGATCACAAATTGGAGAATGACTACATCACTATGTAACTTCCAAACTACTGAGAATCATGGTCCATCAAAGTTGATACATAGCCTTACCCTCATGGTCAGTGTTCCTCTGGCCTTGGACTTTGGCACTCATAACTGCTAGACACGTCATCATTGTGCAAAACTGTCGATGTCTTTCTATTACTGCTCTTAAGAGTAAAATGTTGGGACTACAAGATAGCGAGGAGCGGTACACTCATGTTTGAACGTATTCCTGTCACCTCTTAAATGTTCCTTATTCACCTGGCGTTTTTCTTTTCCTCCTTCCTGCTTTTTGTTGGATCTGTCAATTTTTCATCTTATTTTTTCTCAGTTAATAGTGGGAAAGTTATTAGAGCAATTTCCTTTTCTTTTTAATAGAAACTTTCTGATATACCATTGGAACTGCTTTTTACTTTTAAGAAACAATCAATTCTAACAACCTCTAACAAAACAGTGCCAGACATCAGTGTCCACTCCTCCCCTCTCTGCCTCTCTCGCCACATGTTGTGCCGAGTCCACCTGGGGATTTCCTTCTGGCGTTTTCATGGTCCAAACTGGTTTCCTTGGTGTAGCTGTGTCTTACTTGTGAGTTCACTTTTCATTTTGCTGTAGTGTACACTTCAGCAATGTCTGAGACCTGATGGGGAGTGAATCCCACGTCTGCAAGTCTGTGAAGATACCTGCCCCATGTGGTCTCACTTCAATGACAGTTTCAGCCTGTAAGAGGTTCTAGTTCTGTTGGAATTTTGAGAATTACTCCTGTGTGGTTTCAAGCTAATGAACTCTGTAAGACAGCAACATCAGCCTTTGTTGACTATCAGGATCAGGAGCGATAATCACTATGAAGCCAAGGCTGATCCCCTCGAGGAGGAGGTCAGACACAGTTCCCACTCTCTGATACCAGCTGCCCTGCCCATGGTATTCCACTTCATGGCTGGATTCAGTAATTTGCTAGCAATGCAAATTCAGGATCAAATGGAAGTATTAAGAACTCATGATACCATTCTTCCATTGGGACTGCATCTTTTTGCCCACACCTGCGGTCTTCTGTTACTGGACCCTGCTCAGGCAAGTGTTTCAGCTCTTTAACTAATTTATAAATGCCCAGAGGTTTCCCATTCTGCCAGCAAGCCTCCTGAGCTGACTGAAGGTGCTCAGCTCTCTTGCTCTCTGTATCAGCAAGTCAAGTGCAATTGTCTGCTGGTGCTATGCCATTGCTGCTCTTGCTACCATGCCATCTCTCCCTATTTGGTGCTGCTTCGAGTTAAAGCTGTCTGTATCCTCAGTCTAGGAGGCTCTCAGTGCAGGAACCCTGAATCCAAAGGATATGCTCGACTCCTGGCTCTTCTTGATGGTAGTGAGGTTTCCCCTCAACCTCTGTGCCTGGCTCTTTTGGGCCACAGACACTTGACTTGCACGCCTAAGCTAATTCTGGCAAGTTTTACACACCCTACTTGCATGTTGTTGTTAGGTGCTGCTGAGTTTTGATTCATAACAACCTTTTGTACAACAGAACTAAACACCATCTAGTCTTTTGCCACTCTACTTAATCTAATATTTGAGCCCATTGTTGCAGCCACTATGCCAGTCCATCTTGTCCAGGGTCTTCCTCTTTTTTGTTGCTCTTCTACTTTTACTTAGCATTATGTCCTTCTCCAGGGATTGGTCTCTCCTGACATGTCTACAGTACTTGAGACAAGTCTAGACATCCTGGCATCTAATGAGCATTTTGGAGGTACTTTTTCCAAGACATGTTTGTTCTTTTAACAGTCCACAGTACCTTCAATATTCTTCGCCAGCACAGTTCAAATGCATTTTGTCTTCAGTCCAACTTTTCTATACATATGAAGTGATTGAAAATTCCATGGCTTGGGTCTGGCATACCTTAGTCCTTAAAGTAATCTCTGGTTTTTTTTTTTGAGAAGCCAGCATAGAGGTTTATTGAACAGTAAAGTTAGGCTACACTGGGGACAGGCCCTCAGCAGGTCCACATTACCAAAAGGGCGAAAGCAATGAGAAACTTCCCAGAGTTGGTAGGGACTGTTGAGCTCTCTTTGATTTTTTAACTCTAAAGAAGTCTTGTAGCGCAGATTTACCAAATGCAAGTGTCTTTTGATCTATTGACTGCTGCTTCCACGAGCACTCACTGTGGATCCATGAGCACTGATTGCGGTTCTAAGCAAGACAAGCTCCTTGAAAATTTCCATCCTTTCTCCACTAATCGTGATGCTACCTATTCATCTAGTTGTGAAGATTGTGGTCTTTACATCAAGTTGTAATCCATGGCTGCTATCCTTGATCTTCATCAGCGAGTGCTTCAAGTTCTCCTTGCTTTTAGCAAGATTGTGGCATTAACATATTGTAGGTTAACAAGACTTGCTTCAATCTCGATGCTGTATTCTTCACATAATCTAGCTTCTCTGATGATTTGCTCAGCATTCAGATTGAATAAATCTGGGAATCAGGACACCTTTCCTGATTCTAAACCATCTAGTATTCCCTTATGTCTTTTTAGTCACTCAGTCCCAACCAACCATTTTGTGGCAGGTACAAGACCGTAGTTAAAAGGGGCATATGCCCAAGGGGTGGAATTGCTGGGACACATGGGAATTCTATCCCTACAATTTTGGGGGAACTGCCAAGTTTTTTTTTTTCTACCATTGCACAATTCCACTAGCAGTGCACCAGGGTTCGTTTCTCCATATCCTCACCAATATTTGTTATTTGCTTTTAATGATACCAGCCATCTTTATCCTTGGATTTCATAATGTGACCCTGTCACAGCTATATTAGGGCCTTTTCCTTCACTCCCAGAATCACAGAGGAGTCATCGGTCCTATCCCCAAAAAAGCGTCTGTTCATGTCATTTTATCTTCTCTTCCACAAGGCCCTCTGAAAAGCAGATTCTCCAGTCTGTTGGTTTCTTCCTGGTTAGACCCCTGGAGGAAGACATGGGAGGGTGTGGGCCCAGCTTGGTTGTCCTTGTATACCTGGACACATCTGCAAAGAGATGACATTTTTAGGTCCTTGGGCGTGTGGCTTCTGGGTCTGGGGTGGGTACCATTGGTGCTATGTCCACTTTGTATCATAGCCCGAGGGTGTGGCTAGAGGGGCCACCAGCTTCCACATGAGACCCTGTTTAGGGAAGAGCACAGGATAACCGAGGCTGTCCAACCGCCAAGCCTTCATTCCTAATCCATAAACTGGGCACAGTAGGCACAAGCCTGTGGGGTGCTCCTGAGAAGGTGTTGGATAGAGGGTGCCTGCCCAGCTAATCCCTGTGGAACAAGGTCTTGGCTGTCCTGAGGTAGGCAGGCCTTCTCTTCCCCTGCTGCCATGGGAACCAAGGAGCCATCACCATTAGGCTTCTTTCTCTTCTCAAAGCATGCTGGCACTTGATCTCAGGAGGAAAATGGTCACGCAGGCTTTGGGTTTTAAATAACAGGTAAGGGGGAGCAGCTGGGAGAGTAAGACTCCCCTGCACCCCTGCCCCCAAGGGTCATTCCCTTGAGACCCGATTTCCCCAGAATCCCAGAAGGGTGTCCAAAGCTTAATTAGTCCCAGTCTAGGTGTTTGTTAAAAAAAAGTAGCTAGGGCTTCCTCTACCCTCAGGGGCCCTCTCTTAACCTCCTCCACCAGCCCCAGTACCCTCTTACGGTGCTCCTCCACCTGAGGTGGCCCACCCCCTTCCTCAGTGGAGTCTGGGTCCATTCCCCACCCCACCCTTACCCTGAAGGGTCACAGCCCAGTACTCCCTTCCTTGGTGGCCCCACTCCTGACTCAGGCCCAGTTCTCCTTTCTTCTCTGCCAGAAACATCCTTAGGCCCTTAGGTTCCTTCCCAATCCCAGGAATCCTTTCCCAGTACCTCCCACAACTCTGGTAACGCCCTTCTCCGGATTCCTCCTCACTTCACGGGGAGGGGTGGGGGCTGGGGAGAGGCACTGTAGGATCAGTGCCCCAAATTCTTTGGAACCTGAGGTATTTCCCACAATCCCAGTTCTCCTCCACAAGGTGTTCTTACCCACCCATCTCACTTCCGGTGCCCCCTCAGGACCCCCACCCTGGGTTCTCAACCCCAGCCCCGCCCCGTCACGCCAGTCCAGAGGTTACTTCCCGAGCCGCTGCCCCAAGTTTCCTTCAAATCACTACCTCTACTCCAGGGCCGAAGCCCTCCGCCCGGCCCCCCGCCTCTGAAGCCACCTCAACCATCCCACAGGTCCCCTCCAGCGCTCGCTCCCCAGTCGCCTCATCCCCCTACGAAGCCACCCAGGGTCTCCTCAGTCCGCTCACTCCCGGTGACTCCCTCGGTCCGTCCCGCGAAGCCCTCCTCAGGCCCCCTCTTCCTTAGGGTCAACTGCTCTCTTCAGTCCTGCAGGCCCGGGGAGCCCCCTTAGACCCTCAGTTGGTCCCCCTCCCTCGGTCTCCCCAGTTCCAGTCAGCTCCCCTCACTCCCTGTCCTCCACTGCCAAGTCCTGAGAAGCCCCGCGTCCCTCCACCGTCCCCTGCATGCCCCTGTTCTGGTGAGCCCTTCCCCCTGTCGTCCCAGGGTACCGCACGCTTCCGTCACCTCAGTCCCGGGAGCTGCCTCCCGCCACCCCCCGCCACCCCGCGCCGCCGGCCCCGGAGCCCTCTCCCTCAGCGCTCAGTTCCGGGGAGGCGCGCGGCTCGCGGGCGCCCAGCAGGAAGCCCCGCCCCGGCGTCGTCGTCACGGCGTCGTCGTCACGGCGGCGGGCGGGCCGCGGGCGGGGCGCGTGTGCACGCAGAGCCGGGCGGAGCGGCGCCGCATTGTTTGCTTCGCTGGGGAGCGAGCGAGCGAGCGAGCGAGCGAGCGAGCGGCCCGGCCCGGGCGTCCTGCAGCCCCGCGCTCGCGCCCGCGCCCGCGCCCGCCGCCCGGCCGGGCCTCCGCCGCCGCGCCCGCCTGCCCTCCTGGCCGCTCGCCGCTCGGCCCCGCGCCGGCCCGCCCGCCGCGCTCGCGTCGCCCGCCCGCCGGGCCCGGAGCCGCCGCCGAGGAGCCCGCGCCCAGGAGCGGCGGCGGGGCCGGGCCTGCGCGGCCGTTGGCGGAGGAGCCGCGGGCGCCATTAGCGCCGCCTCGGCCGCGCCGCCGCCCCGCGCCCGCCGCCGCCGCCGCCACCGCCGCCCGCCCGCCCGCCGGGCTCCCGCGGCCGCGGCGCCCGGAAGGTAAGTGGCCGCCGCCGTCGTCGCCCTCGGCCTCTCGCGGCTGGTCCTGCAGACGCCATGTTTGGCGGCGGCGGCCGCGGAGGCGGCGCGCATTGTCCGCGGGTGGGCCCGGGGGGTGGCGGGGGCGGCGCTGTCAGCGAGGCGGGGGCCGGGGGCCGGGGCGGCGGGGTCCAGGGGCGGCGGGCCCGGCCAGTTCAGCTGTGGCGCCGGCTCGGCCCTGCGCGCCGCGGTGTTTCCTGCTCGGCTCGCCGGGCGCCGCGGGGGCGGGCCGGGAGGCTGCCGCTTCGGGCCGCCGCGGGGGAGGGAACCGGCGCGGCCCGGGGAGGAGCGGCCACTCGGCAGGCTGGGCCCAGGGAGGAGAGGGGCTCCCAGCCCGGGCTGAGCGCTACCCTGCAAGCGGGGCCCCGGAAGGAGAGGGGCCACCCGGTCCAGGAAGGAGCGGTCACTCGGCAGAGTGGACCCTGGGAGGAGAGCGGGGACCTGGCCCGGAAGGAGCGATCACTCGGCAGGCTGGGCCCAGGGAGGAGAGGGGCTCCCAGCCCAGGCTGAGAGCTACTCTGCAGGCTGGGCCCCGGAAGGAGAAGGGGGGACCCGGGCCCGGGCAGTCTTGAGGAGGAGCGGTCACTCGGCAGGCTGGGTCCCCGGAGGAAAGGGGCTCCCAGCCCGGGCTGAGCGCTACTCTGCAGGCTGGGCCCCAGGAGGAGTGTTCTCCCCAAACATGCCCCATGGTGGACCCAGTGCCCCTTGCCTGTCAGTCTTGCGTTGTGTGCCGACCAGAAGCCTGATCATGGAGTGGGCACTCACAGTCACGTTTTTATAATGTTGAGGGACTCTGCTCTCCCCGAGTTTGCACCCTCTGTGAGGAGCCGGACCCATTATGTAACAGATACACTATTTGTTTTGCCAAGACAGGAAACTCCCTGTTCTCAGGGACTGCCGTAAAGATTTCCTCACCAGAGCGCTGGCTAGCTGTAAGCATGGTGTCCTGCCTGGCCTGATAGTTGGGTGGAGGGACAGGGCCTTGAGAGCCAGCTGCCGTGGCCTTGCCGTGAGCTGGGCCTAGAGGGGTGGACCTGCCAGTGGACAGCTACCCCAGCTCTTAAAGAAGTGACTTTGTGAAATTGTAATGTCACTACCAACCTTGGTAGGGCATAGCTGAATTTTGACAGAGGTTTGTAGGTCCACAAAACTACCTCTACCCCCAGGGAGAGCATCCCCTCCATTCCCCGCCTGCTTGGGCCTATTTTTAAGTGTGTGTCATGGCTTAAAATATAGTTTATAGAATCCTGCTGGTGGGTATTTATCTGCCTGCTCTTGGAGCTCTGTACGCACTGGTGACTGTATGTTTATGCAAAGAGAGCGTGCTGTGTGGCACCACACTCTGCTTTTCTTTGGGACACTATATGCAGGTGTGCTAGGAATTATATGCAAAAATTTTTTTAAAATAGGCTGCCGCTAGCTGGACGCAAAGCAGGCCGGGGCCCAGGGAACTTAGTGGACCGGCCTAGAGCCAGGCCAGACCTCTGGCTCACGTAACCAGTCAGGATGGATGTGGCAGAATTCCTTCTCAGGATGCTTATTCAGGGTCCTTGCTGCCCTCCCCTCCCCGCTACCTTGCTACCTTGCTTGTCTCCGTGCCCAGTGCAGGGAGTCTGGGGTTTCAGGTCTGTGATAAGGCTGTGAGACTTTTGGTCCCCTGTGTTGGACCTTTGGTCCCATGAACGCTTCCCAGTTAGAGCTACCTGGCCCACCGATGTGAGGTGAGACAGCTTGGGGTGTGACCTGATTAGGGGCCTGGGTCCCCACATTGGGGGCACTTTATGGTCAGAGCCGCTGGCGTGGTGCTGGCAGGAGAAAATGACATGTTTGTAGCCTGGTGAGTAACCAACCAGCTGTTGCACCGCCTGCCTGGTAATGACACTGAAGCTGCCCTGGGGGCACCAAGGTGGGGCCACTCCTGCAAGGCCAGGCCAGCTGGCCTCTAAATCTCAGGTCTGTTGAGAAGATGAGTGGGCTTCTCATTGGCGCTCAGGCCCTCCCAGCTCACTCCCAGGTCCCACAGGTTCAGAGTTGGGGGCCTTTCCCATGGGGTGCCCATCTCTGGAAGGAGCAAGTCCCCCTGAATCCCTGGGTCTGCACTGACGGATGTGATGGGGTTTGTAGCAGGCAGGGTCACTGGTGGGCCAGACTGTGTAATGTAAGCCAGCCAGGAAGGATGCAGAGGTGCCCGCTGGCTTTCCTGGGAAACTGAAGGGAGGGGGACACGACCCTTGGGTGAAGAGAGCCCCCACAGTCCATCGGCCCTGGCCATAGTGGAAAGCCTGGAGCTTCTCTGTTGCTTGGGCCTGGAGAGGAGGGTGTGTGTGTGTGGCTGTTCCTTCCTGGGTCCCCACACTGTGCTGACTCTGTTCTGTGTCCAGGTGATCATTACCAAATGAGGAGGAAGGGCCGGTGCCCTAGAGGACCTGCAGCCAGGCACCCCGCCTCCCCCTGCAGTGTGAAGCACTCCCCAACACGCGAGACCCTGACCTACGCGCAGGCGCAGAGGATGGTGGAGATTGAGATTGAGGGCCGCCTGCACCGGATCAGCATCTTGGACCCATTGGAGGTCATCCTGGAAGATGACCTCACGGCTCAGGAGCTGAGCGAGTGCAACAGCAATAAGGAGAACCGCGAGCGGCCACCCACCTGCCTGCGGACTAAACGCCACAGGAGCAGCCGCGTGAGGAGGAAACACGAGGCCCCAGCCAGTGGCCCTGGAGCCCCGCCCCCTGCCAGCACACTGCCCGAGCCCAGGGTGCGGCTCCTGGAGTACAGCCCCCCGTCGGCACCGCGGAGACCACCAGTCTACTACAAGTTCATCGAGAAGTCGGCCGAGGAGCTGGACAAGGAGGTAGAGTATGACTTGGACGAGGAGGACTATGCCTGGCTGGACCTGGTCAACGAGAAGCGCCGGGCTGAGGGTGTGTCGGCTGTGTCCCAGCACACCTTCGAGTTCCTGATGGACCGCTTTGAGAAGGAGTCCTACTGTGAGAACCAGAAGCAGGGCGAGCAGCAGTCGCTCATCGATGAGGATGCAGTCTGCTGCATCTGCATGGACGGCGAGTGCCAGAACAGCAATGTCATCCTCTTCTGTGACGCGTGCAACCTGGCTGTGCACCAGGAGTGCTATGGCGTGCCCTACATCCCCGAGGGCCAGTGGCTGTGCCGCCACTGCCTGCAGTCCCGCTCGCGTCCCGCCGACTGCGTGCTCTGCCCCAACAAAGGCGGCGCTTTCAAGAAGACGGACGATGACCGCTGGGGCCACGTGGTGTGTGCCCTGTGGATCCCCGAGGTCGGCTTCGCCAACACTGTCTTCATTGAGCCCATCGACGGCGTGCGCAACATCCCACCTGCCCGCTGGAAGCTCACCTGCTACCTCTGTAAGCAGAAGGGCGTCGGGGCCTGCATCCAGTGCCATAGAGCCAACTGCTACACCGCCTTCCACGTCACCTGTGCCCAGAAGGCTGGCCTCTACATGAAGATGGAGCCTGTGAAGGAGCTCACCGGTGGTGCTGCCACCTTCTCCGTTCGTAAGACCGCCTACTGTGACGTTCACACACCACCCGGCTGTACCCGTCGGCCCCTGAACATTTACGGGGATGGCGAGACCAAAAACGGCCTGTGCCGCAAGGAGGGCACCGCCCTGGCTGCCAGGACCACGTCCAAGGTCCGCAAGAAGGCGAGGAAAGCCAAGAGGACACCGGCGGAGCCCTGCACGGTGCTGCCGACTGTGTGTGCACCCTACATCCCACCACAGAGGTACGCGCCCGGGCTGGGCGCCTGCAGCACTTTGTTCCTGCATCTGGGTCTGGGTGACCCTGCTCGATCGTTGCAGGAAGGGGCTCGGGCCCCTCTTCCTACTGTCCTGCTCTTGGGATGGCTTCTCTGTACCCAGGCTGGTCTGTAGGAGGCCACATGGTACCTTCTGTGGACCGTCCACCTTGCCCCACCCTGCTCCGTTCCCTCAGCCCCTTTCTCTTCGTGTCCTGTCCCCTCAGCAGCCTCCCCATGGTTCTCCTGCCATGTCCCTATGGATAGCGATGGTGCGCCTGGGAGGACAGAGGGCCGGTGCTGCTGCACCCTCCTCAGCACTGGCTGTCAAGGTAGTGGGCGAGGTGACCCTGCTGCCCAGCTCTGAAAAGTGTGGCATGGAGTGTCCACGTGGTGGGCGGGGCAGACAGCCTGGCAGTGTGTGCTGGGGCTGTGTGGATGGGATAGGCCTTGGGTTGTGACGACATAGAGGTCAGTTCCTTGAGCCACCTGCTCACGAGTCCTGGGTGCGTGCTGGGAAGTCACGGAGCTCCTCAGTGCCCCTGGCCTTGTGCAGCTGGCCTTACCAGCTGGCTGGCTCCCCATAGATGTTCTGCTCGAGTTTCTCAGTATGAGTGTGTCCGAGAGGCCTTACTGACATTGCATCATTGCTGGGGAGGGGGGTAGGGACTGAGCTGCGCCCCCCCACTTCCATTTGTTTCTCTGCTCTGCTTGGGGAGTGAACAGTCTTTAGTTCTGGGCCAACCAGGCACCCTGGGACCCTGTTGCTGGGCAGGGACCTTGGCATCTTGGGCAGACTCCTTAGTCTGGCCAGTGGGTAGACTCCTGGGGTTTTGGAGGACTGGGCAGCTGTCTTTCATGGTAGCTGAGGGCCGTGGCCAGCCTTCCCTAGGTCCTGACACTAAGTCCATGTTGCAGACGCTGGGCTGGGGCAGTTAGCCTTCTTCCTAGAGGTGGGTGTGAGGCCACAGAGCTGCTCCCAGGACCCAAGTGCAGGGTAAGTGGGGCGGTGGGGCTAGGAGAGGGTTTCTCCTGTACAGTCAGCAGGCCTGAGGTAGCCAGACATGAGGGCACCATCCTGCCTGGTGGGGAAGCCCCTCCGTGAGCGATTTGTCTGGACTTGAGAGTTGGCTGAGATGGTGCTGGAAAGGAGGATGAACCACATGGCCTTCTGGAACCTTCTCCTGTGACTTGAACAAGATTATTGTCTGGACACTTGCTTGTTAGCAGGCACTCACAGTGTCTGGTGATTGCACACCTGGCTTATGACTGTGACTCCCACTGCTGTGCTGTCAGTGTGCAGAGTGGATGCTGAAGGTGCCCGCAGCAGGTGGTTTCTTCACCTGCCAGCCAGCCAGCCAGCATGGGGACAGTGCCAGCTTCCAGGGACAGTTCAGCCTTCACTGACCTGCAGGAAGCCCTTGGCTTCTCCCCACCTCCCTTGTGGGGCATGAACTGCTGTGAAGTAAGGAGCAGGGACAGTGACCAACTCCAGGTCCAGTCCCTCCTGTATCCAGGCCCTTGCTTGAGTGCTTAGAAACAGCGTGGTCATGCCCCTGGCTGGCCTCTATGCCTGTACAGAAATGCAGTGGAGGACATTGGCCACCTTCCAGTTCAGCCGAGTCTCAGCCCTGGCTCCATCTGAACACAGGGTGTGTGTGTGGGGGTGTCATTGTCACTCTGATGGCAGTTCCTGAGCATGGTCAGGCCCAGTCTTCCCCTGAGTGTTACGCTGTCACCTGTCTTGCCTGCCCACAGTCACCGCAGGGTGCTTGTGCTGCTGTCGTACTGCGCAGCACGGTGCAGGGCACGCAAGTCTGCCCTCTGCTCCATGGTGCTGGTGCTCAGGCCCTCTGTGTGGTTGCTTCTGGCGTGGCTGCAGGAGGGATGTGCCGGTGGTGTGAGGACCAGGCAGGGCAGCCCCTGGACAGAGCCTTCCCCTTTATGGGGTTTTCCAGAGTGGGGAATTACTCACGTTCAGTATGTGGCCCTTCTGGACATAGGTTTGGTTTTCCCCCCTAAAAGACCATGTTTAGTGCTGGGTGAGAAGGTGGAGGAGATCCTGATGGGCTCATTTGGTTGGGTTGTAAGGGTGGGATTGAACAGTGTTCATAGGGCTGTGAGGGGATTGAAGAGGGTCCATCAGTCGTGAGGGGATTGAACAGGGTCCATCAGCTGTGAGGGGATTGAACAGGGTCCATCAGCTGTGAGGGGATTGAACAAGGTCCATCAGCTGTGGGGATTGAACAGGGTCCATCAGCTGTGAGGGGATTGAACAATGTCCATCAGCTGTGAGGGGATTGAACAAGGTCCATCAGCTGTGAGGAGATTGAACAATGTCCATCAGCTATGGGGATTGAACAATGTCCATCAGCTGTGAGGGGATTGAACAGGGTCCATCAGCTGTGAAGGAATTGAGCAGGGTTCAGAGCAATTCCCATCCTGTTTGGTGCGTGTGTCAAATGAACCCTACCAGAAGCCAGCAAAACCACCCACAGGAGAGCCAGGGTGGGGCATGTCCTTTGGACTTGAGAGCCCTGGGCAGTGACCCTCCTTGGTCTCGGACATAGCGTGCCACCAGGGGAGCAGCAGTGGCAGAACCAGTGCCTGGGACAGGGCGGCAAACAACTGGACATCTAACCCACAGCGGGACAGCTGAGTGCTGGCGGTGCAGTGGGCTGCCCGTGGGGAACTTCTCTAGGAGTTGGTTTCCTGTCATCCTGAACCAGTGCCTCAGGCTGAGGCTGACGGGAGTGGCATGCCCTCTGTCCACTTAACTGGCAGCCTTCAGAGTGCTGTGCAGCATTGCCTGAGTAGGGCAGGCATCAGGCCCAGAGGCTGCGGGTCAGAGAGAGGCCTGCCCGTGAGTGATGGAGTAGGTTGCCCTGAGTTCTCCCCTGAAGGTAGCCTGTGAGCTCCCCAGTGAGTCTGTCATTGGGAGCATGTCTGTGAGTTCTGTGCCCACTGCAGAGAAGCCCACAGCTGCTAGAGGGTTGGTTGGTGTCACAGTAGGGTGAAAGGTGTGGAGGGGTGGAGGCAGGTCTGACACCAGCCAGGTGGCAGTCAGCTTTGGGAACACAGGAGGTCAGGTGTAGTCCTGCACTGTGTTCTTCAGAACCAGGGTCAGCCAGGCTTTTCTGAGGGGCCGCTGGGGGTTGGACTACCATTCCTGTGACTCGTGCGCAGCGTGCTGTTAGCGTGTGGAGCTAGACATATTGTCGAGCCCCCAGCCCACCTCTTGTGCCTTGGGCATCTTGTGTGCCTCTCTGGGACACTGCTGCCCAGCTGGCTGTGTTCCCCTGGAGCCCTCCCCTGCCCCCGCCCGTTCATAGATGCCCTTGCATGCACACAGATGACCTCCCTCACAGCCAGGCGAATCTGATCCTGGTCAGCACACACCTGTCCAGCACACCTGCTGCAAGGTTTAGCCTCTGTGGCCTTTGAACTCCTGCCACCTCCCAATGTCTTTCTCTGTTAATCGCCTTGGATACCAGGTCCACAGCCTGAGTTTTTATAGAGGTGTAGAAACCCTCACTGCCACCCAGTTGGCCCCGACCCTAAGGGTTAGAGTGGCACTGCCCTGTGGTTTGCCAAGAATGTACTCTTCTAGGACTGGGAAACCTCATCTTTGTCTTTCGGTGTGGCGGGTGGTTTCAAACTGCTGACCTTGATGTTAGCAGCCCAGGGAGTGCCACCAGGCGCTGTGATTTCTCCTGGTATGCCTGACTCACTTCACTCAGCAAGCTGCCCTCCAGGTTCTGCCGTAGCCCGAGCTGTCCCAAGGGCTCGGGGTCATTCTTGAACACTGCGAAGTATTCCACTGTACAGGCTGTCTGTGCCCGCTCCCCACTGCGGGCACAGGAGCAGTTCCCACCTGCTTGTTATTGAGTGGTCCTCCATGAACGTGGTTCTGCACATGTCTGTCTGTACTGCGGTTCGTAGCACTCACAAGAGGCGGCTCGTTTGGAGGCTGGTGTGCTGTGGGTGGGCGGGCTTTCTCACACCGTGGATTGTGTCACCTGTGGAGATTGACAGGCCCTTGACCCTCTGTCCACTTCTGCTGCCAGGGCAGGGTGAGCCAAGGAGAGAGCTGGAGGCATCCACCTTGCTCAGGCCTTGGGCTCCCTGTCCTCTGCAGCAGGAGGAGGTGGAGTGGGGAGTGTGGCACCAGCTGACAGGTCCTTGGCAGGAAGGTGCTAGATGGGTGTGGGGTTGCTAAGGAGCTGCATAGCTCTGTCCAACCACACCTTGCCACCCCTGCCCTCTCCAGCCCTCCAGGAGGGACCCTGGGTCAGCTTGACACCTGCAGGTGCCTTGGCAGCCGTGAGGAAGCTGAGCCATGACCGTGGTGGAGGGGCTGAGGGCAGCTCCATAATTGGGGTGCTGGCCCGGACCTCCTGGGCCTGGGCCTCCCAGGGAGGCACCGTGCGTGTACAAGAGAGGTAGGGAGGCGGGCTGGCTGGCTGGCTGTGGACAGGAGTGCGCTCAGAGCTTTTGTGCAGGCAGCATCGCCTGGGAAAGGCACTGAGGCATCGAGCTTGATCATCTCACGAGGAGCTGAGGCCCACAGAGAGGGGCACCCTTCTCTTCACACCACACACATTCCCTCGACTGCTCTTACCACTCTGAGGGTAGCCGCACACACTGGCTGAGGATCTCACCAAGAAGCCACCTCTGCTGCTCCTCGTTGTCTTCTCACGTCTTCTGCCTCCTCTTTCAAGGTCTGTAAGTGTGTGGGATTCCCTCTGGGAGATGCTCTTGCCTCACTCACCCACCTGGTGTGTCTGTGGGTGTCAGGAGTGTCTATATACATGCGTATCGATGACCCAGGACCACGCTGGCTTGTTTATTATGCTTCTGGACGTGGGGGTGCTATAAGACCCTCCAGGCGTACCCAGCACATTCCTGGAATCGCTCATTTGTTTCTCCAGGGAACTCTGGCTCCTAGTGTAGGAGAATGGTCTTAGAAGCCAAGATGTGGGTGTTGGGGTGTTTAGAGCTGCTGGGGTGTCATTGGTTGTAGGCGCTCTCAGTGGGCAGAACTACAACGTGTGTGTACCAGCCATGTATACACACATCTTCCATTATAAAACTAGAGCACATTTGTCAACTCAGCATTTATCATGAGTGCAATTTAGTGATAACAAGTACATTAATCATGTTGTATAACTATTACATGGAGAAAGGCAAAATAGTTGGTCTCAGACACCCACAAGGGCAGTTCTGCTCTGTCCTACAGGGGCACTGTGAGTCCGAAGTGATTCAGTGGCGGTGGGATTTGTTGTTTTTTTTTGAGTGACCATCACATAGTTTTAAGAGTAGTTTCTTTCAGAACGCCTAGGATTTTTCCGATTCAACAGTGGTCATAGGAGTAATTCAGTGACACTGATTACATTTTCATTTTCCATGTCCCTTTGCCAACTCTTCCACTGCCAGTAACTTAAACTCCGTGTCCATAGACGACACCTCCTCTTGCCTGTGTAACCTACTAATGTTTGTGTCTTGGACTGGGTTCTCTAGAAGAGCAAATCTTTGTAAAACATTTAAAAATCTGTATTTAGGAAATTTACTTCAAGGAAATAGTTCACTCAGTTGTGGAGGCAGGCAAATCTTACATCTGCAGGGCAGGCTGGAGGCTCTTGCGGCTTCACATCCCAGGAATCCCAGGTCAGGAGACTGAAAGAGAGGGCAGGCCATGCAGACAAGGAAGCACCCCTTTCTACTGCTTGGCTGCTCACATCACGGAAGGGGATTGCATTGCATTGCATTACGGAGGTGTGTCTGGTCCAGTGAGACTCAAAACAGCTGAGTCAGGTTGACACAAAGCATTCAGCAATAGTTTGGTTTCTGAATATTTGCTTATTGCGTGTGTTCATCCAGTACTTGCTCTTCTGCAACTCCGTAAGCTCAGCAAGGTGTGTTCAAGGCCCATCCCTAGGTGGTCAGTATCAGGGCCTTGTTTTCTTCATGGCTGGTCAGTATTCCATGGTGTACAGACCATGCCATGTTTGTCCACTCCTCTGCCTAAGTGAATGTGTCAAACATTAATTTACTCAGATTGTGCTTTTCAGGGATGAAATTCACATCGCAAAGTTATCTTAGGCCATTTTCAAAACGTTTTAGAAAGTAGCAAAATGCAGATGATTTGTTGGCATTTGGTCTGTTTGCCTAGTTCTGAACAGAATAGGAGTCACTCTCTGCTCCCACCTGTCTGCTTCTTTTGGGTCTGGCCCCCTTAGGTACATGACTTAGAGGTAACTGCACCTCACCCCCTTTCTGTGCCTCGCACTTGTCTGCAGCCTGCGGACACACGTGGGAATGGTTTTGAGGTCCACTAGTTGTGACTGAGATGATTGGGGGGCTGTGCCTGTGAAGCACTGAGGGGGTCTAGGCGTGGAGCTGTGGTCAGCAGAGTCGTCGTCCGCAGTGCTTTCGGTGAGATGTCATCTCACAGAGGTGGTTCCGTGGGCGGGTTTGAGCCCCCAGGGCCAGGGCCTGGGCTTTGCCTTAGGAGGGTGACGCCTCCTGCTGCAGCTTGTGTTGCTGTTGGTGACTTGCTCATGGTGACGTTGGACCACTGCCAAGGACCTGCACACACTGGGCTGGGCAGTAGAGTGGTGGCCATTGGTTTCAGCTGACCACCATCTCTTTAGCTGCACCATGGTCCCCGGCATGCCCCAGGGGACTATGAGGCCACCACCCTGGCCCACTCCTCAGGGGTCTGGTGCCCCTCGCTCCTACCTCCTCCGTCCTTCTCCTGGTATCCTTCGCTCATACAGGTGCGAGGGGCGTGACAGTAGCAGCCTCCTGAGTGCCTGGTTCCTGGGCTGAGTACCATCACCTTTCTGGTGGTGGTTTGTAAGCAGGGGTGTGGGGAACTGATGGGCCTGGGGTCTGCACTGCAGGGTGGGGCTAAACTGAGCCCCTCCCCGTGTTGCAGGTTAAGTAAGATAGTAAACCAGGTGTCCATCCAGCGGAAGAAGCAGTTTGTGGAGCGAGCACACAGCTACTGGCTCCTCAAGCGGCTCTCTCGGAACGGCGCGCCCCTGCTGCGGCGACTCCAGTCCAGCCTGCAGTCGCAGCGCAGCGGCCAGCAGGTACGCCCATCCCGCACTGTCCCCACTGTGGGCTACTGCTGCCGCTGCTGCTCCTGCCCACCTTGCAGGGTCAGCCGAGCCGCTAAGGCCAGCGCCAACTGCGCCAGTGGCAGCGTTGGGGGCTTGCTGCTGGGCCTTTAAGCTGAGGACTAGGGGGGCCCAGGCATGGGGTCTGGCTGGTAGTTGGGCTTTTTGGAGGAGTGGCGGGGGCGGGTGAAGGCGTAGGTGTCCTGCGTGGATGTGACTGGATTCTGAGCTGGGCTATGGGTGCTGGAGAGGGAGAGACTGATAACTGTAGGCTGGGAGGGTGACCCAGACTCCCACAGGGTGCCTGTCATGTGGGGGTCCCATCAGGACAGCCGGGATGGTGCCACGTCCCCAGGTTCTTGGGCAAGAGTGGGACAGTGACAGGTCCCCTGGGCACCTGACCTCTGGGCAGGCGGGCGTGGGTGCAGTGGTGAGTGCCCTGGGAGCTGATCTGCCTTGGGTAGGGCGCCCCGGCATGTGGGGGAGTGGTGGCCCTGAGGTGGGTGCCACCCTGGTGACTTGACTTCCTCAGAGGGAGAATGACGAGGAGATGAGGGCCGCCAAGGAGAAGCTTAAGTACTGGCAGCGACTGCGCCATGACCTGGAGCGCGCGCGCCTGCTCATCGAGCTCATGCGCAAGCGGGAGAAGCTCAAGCGGGAGCAGGTGAGCCGCGGGGTCGGGGTCTGGGGCCCGAGTCGGTGGGAGATGGTGGTGGCGGCAGAAGCTTGATGCGGGGGTCTTGCTCAGGTCAAGACAGAGCAGATGGCCATGGAGTTGCGGCTGACCCCGTTCACGGTGCTGCTGCGCTCGGTGCTGGACCAGCTGCAGGAGAAGGACCCGGCACGCATCTTCGCGCAGCCCGTCAGCCTGAAGGAGGTGCGGCAGGGACGGGGCGGGGCAGCCTTGTCCTTCAGCACGCAGAGGGCGGGGCTGCACCAGCGTGGGAGCAAGGAGCCTTCTCTGAGCGGCCGTCTTCTCCCCCGAAACCAGGTGCCAGACTACCTGGACCACATTTCGCACCCCATGGACTTTGCGACCATGAGGAAGCGGCTGGAGGCGCAGGGCTACAGCGCCCTGGCCGAGTTCGAGGATGACTTCAACCTCATCGTGGATAACTGCCTCAAGTACAACGCCAAGGACACCGTCTTCTACCGCGCCGCTGTGCGCCTGCGCGACCAGGGCGGTGCCGTGCTGCGGCAGACGCGGCGACATGTGGAGAGCGTCGGCTTCGAGGAGGCCACTGGCATGCACCTGCCCGAGCGGCCTCCGGCGGCGCCCCCCCGGCCCTTCTCCTGGGAGGAAGGTAAGCCCAGGCCTAGGCCAGGGTGCTGGAGGGCCCCAGGCAGGGTGGGTGGGCGCAGGCGGGAGGTCACAGGTTGCGTGTCTTCCTGGCTGCAGTGGACAGGTTGCTGAACCCCGCCAACCGTGTGCACATGAGCCTGGAGGAGCAGCTCAGGGAACTGTTGGACAAACTGGACCTGACCTGCTCGATGAAGTCCAGCGGGTCCAGGAGTAAACGGGCCAAACTGCTCAAAAAGGAAATTGCCCTTGTGCGGAACAAGCTGAGCCAGCAGCCCAGCCAACCCCCGCGGCCCATCGAGTCAGGTATTGGCAGCTTCGAAGAGGACGGGGCTCCATTGGAGCAGGAGGCGGGGGATGCAGGTAAGCCGAGCATTGCCTTCTGGCCGCGCGGGGCGCGCTCCGTGGGGCGCACCGGCCACCGCTCGCCCCATTAGACGCGGTGCTGAGGGCGCCCTCATGGTTGACCGTGTGGGCAGCGGTGCAGGTGAATGGCACGGGTCTGCCACAAGTCCCGTGAGGCAAGTAAGTAGCATGGTGCCGCACAGCCCGCCTAGGAGGAGCTGGAGGACTGGAAGCGGCACTGGGCGTGAAGGTGGGAGGACAAAGTCTGCAGGCTCTGTGCAGGGGAGCCGGTGCTCGGAGCTCAGCCTCACACAGCGATCACACATGGCAGGCTGTGGCACTCGCCTCTGATGGGTCTCTGGAAACAGGCAACCTGCAGGCATCTTGGGCGTCCTTCTTGGGGGACGTGGCGCAGAGGACTGGCCTTCCTGATGGACATTGCAAGGGAGAACAATGCGGGCCGGACTTCCCAACGGGTTCTCCATGGCCCACTGAACCATTGCTTTTGGGGAGCCTTCAGCCGTGGAGAACGTGCTTCTGTCTCAGAGTTGCCACACAATTATTTCTGCAAGACAGAAGTGCAGAGTAGAGTCAAGACCCCCCCACCACATCCGTTAGCAGATGGGACCCAAACTGATCACTTCGCCCGTGTCTCCCAGTGGAAATGGCAAGATTGTTAAAGCTGCGTGCACACACATTTGTCATCTGTGACTCCTCACCCCACTTTTTCTTTTTTGAACAATTTTTTCAGTGATTGACAGGAAGGTTCACGAAGTTCTCACTTGCTTTAAAAGTTTACTATGCTGTGGGCCACGGGCCCATCACCCACCTGGTCAGCCACTGTGGCCTCCGTATCCCTCGCAGTAACTTGTGAGTGACATGTGCCATTGCCGCCGTTCCTGGAGAGAATGGAGATACCACAACTGAAATGCTTTTCCTCCTCTGCCTCTGAAGAAAGTCAACATTTTTCATGGGCGACGTTTTTTGTTTCTTCTGCGTCTTTCATGTCGTCTGTTCTGCCATCCCCTCAGCTCCAAACCGTCAGGCTGGTATAGCATCCAGGCACAGCTGGTCTGGGCCATAGACACAAGGGCTTCAAGTCACTGCTGCCAAGACAGAGGCCAAGCGTCTCTCAGCCTGCAATGTTGGGACTCGCGGTGACCCGTGGTTTGAGGGTCCTGCAGGACTTGAAGTGCAGCGTGGGGGGCGGAGGGGGGGCTGAGCTGAACGATACACAGTGGCCACCTCGCAGGTGATGGAGAGGTAGGGCGAGTGGCTGCAGGAGGCCATGCGTCATCTGCCCGGTTGACTAGTCTCACGGGCACCTCTGGGCTTCCGTTGCGGCATAACGATAGGCCACAAGCATCCGAAAAGGATCCTGCTTTGTGCTTCTGTTAGACACAATGCCCAACTCCTCAGGTAAAGGCTGCTGTTGCTCTGGTGACTCAGCTGCGTGGGGGGCACCTGGAGGTTGGCACCTCACAGCTGGCATCCCCTCTGAAGGCAAATGTCCTTGTCCTTCAGGGTGGGCTGAGTGACATGGAGTTGATACTGGGAGTTGGCAAAATAAGTCTGATAATCTCGGAACCTTGAGCAGTCAGAGAGCTGGGCTGTGGCAGGGACGGAGCCAGGTGTGATGGCTGTGTGACCATGGGGATCCCGCTGGGCCTGGCCAGAGTGAGCTCCCAAGAGACGAGGTGTGGGAGCAGGTGCGAGGACAGTGAGACAAGACAGTCCCAGGTCTGCATACATCCTGGCTGGCTCCCCGTGCTGAGGGCCAGCTCTTTGGGCCACTCAGTGGTGGAGGGTCTTGGGTAGAGTAGAAGGCTCTTTTGAGCAGCTACGCTGAAGTGTTGAGTAGGTTTGTCCTAGAACTCTCTCCACACAGTTAAAATCAGGAGTGCTTGAGGTGGGTGCTGCAGGGGGGGGGGTGGTGGCTATGGGAAGCCCAGGGCAGTGCTGAGGGCCCTAGATGGCGTGTAGGGCAGGAGAGCTAGCCACTGAGGGACAGTGCTGGGCAGGAGTGGGCAGACTCAGGGTTTTGACACGCTCTGCAAGGCGAGCGTGGCAGCCTCATGGGAGTGGAGGTCTTGTCCTCTGGGGACAAAGCCCAGGGGATTGGGTACTGGGTATTCTCAGGTACCTGTTGAGTGGAGTGGAAGGTAAAAAGGAGGGACCCTCGTGAGAATGGGATGTGAGAGCTGAGGAGGAGACTGCTAGTTGGGTAGACCGTGGTTTGGTCCTGAAAGACTGAGAAGGGTTCCCTCTGGTCACCGACACCCAGTGTGGACCTGGAAGGAGTGAAAGCAGGAAGCAGGTAGGCAGCTGAGTGCCTGCACAAGGTACTAAACCAGCAAGCGGTCAGCCCTCAGCTGCTCTGTCTCTGTGGCGAGTGTGTCCTGTGTGCGGCAATGTCCCGCCGGGAGGAGTCCTGTGCCTCAGGCTGTCCTGCTTATGCATTGTCAGGTGTGTCCGAGAGGAAGTGTCCTCCTATTTGAGGTGACCGTCCCTCCCTGTCACAAGCTCGGTGCAGGTGTGCTGGGGCTCTAGGATGCTGTCAGGTGTTCCCACCCACTGGCTCTTGACACTGGCTGTGCAGTCTTCCATTTCACGGTGGCTCTTTGAACTTCCGGTAGTGTGCAGCACGTTGCCCAGGAGCCTGTCCTGGTGGCACAGTGGTCTGATCATTGAGCGGTCCGTGCAGGCCTTCCCTATACGATCTCATACTGTGAGGGAGTTGGAATGGACTGCAGTGGCTTTGGTTTTACTGTTTTATATCTATTGCCTGTTTATACATATTACCTACTTATATGTATTACTTATTATGGGCTTATACATGTTTCTTATTCCAAGGAGTGGTTGGAAAGTTTGTAGGTTAAAACACAAACCATTCCTATGCTGATGCATGAGGGGACTTTAAAAGTTTCCCCACAAACTTTCTGGAGCCCTTTCTCACACGATAGTAGGGGAACCGCTAGGGGGCTTGTTCTTCGTTTAGGTGGGACTTCTGTAGCCCAGACTAGATGTGCTCAAAAAGACACCCGCCCACTGTAGTGTCACACTCCACTGACCTGGTGGCCCTGGGCCTCCTGCCCTCGTGGGTATCCTGGTTCACCAACCTCAGGGCTGAGCCATTCCTTCTGTGGAGATTGATAAATTCCCCATTATCGATCGTTCCTTTTTAAATGCTTTTTAAAGATATGACTTAAATGCTTTTTCAAGAGCTTGTGAGACAGTTTCCTACATCACAGAGCTCTCCCAGAGTTTGTGTTTTTATCTTCAAAGCCCCATGACAACATTGTGAGGTCATTTCCGTCACCAGTAGCAGTCTTTCACATGCGGTTCATAACCACCAGTTCTGTTGCTCAGCTGCGATTTAGCAGTGTCAGGACTAGCTTCTGAGGGCCGTTCCTCTTGTTAGCTGGCCTCCTGGCCCTGTTAGACTCATCTGGAAACGCCAGTGTCAGGGTCCCTTGGGTGGGGGGTGCAGGGGAGGGGGCAGGGAGTTACTTTCTTTCTCAAGGTAAGTGAACTGCTGGCCTGGCAGTGGCCCAGAGCGCGTATGAGTGCCTTGCCGTGTTGAGGATCGGCGAGAGTGGGGTGCCAGCACGGGACTTGCCAAGAGGCGTGTATGCCAGCCACAGCCCACGGGTCCGTCCGCGTTGGGCCCAGCAAAACAGCGATGTGCAGTGCTTGTTTCCGTAACCGGCGTCACGTTTGTAGTACATTTTATGACAGACTTTATCGTTACCAGTTTTCAAAATCACCTTATTTATAATTTTTTCAGGAGATAAATCTCCCCCTAAACTTGAACCATCAGATGCATTACCTCTTCCTTCAAACTCGGAGACTAATTCAGAACCACCAACCCTCAAACCAGTAGGACTCAACCCCGGGCAGAGTAAACTATTCAAACGAGTCACTTTTGGTAATGAGTCACATAGTGGCACTTGTGCTCAGAGCGCCCAGGCGCACGGACACCCTGCCGCGCCCTCTCCCGCCAGCGGAGGCCCTGCGCCGGCCGCCCCCGCGCTGGCGGAGCCTTCCAGCGATGTGAACAGACGCACCTCTGTTCTCTTCTGCAAATCGAAAAGTGTAAGCCCCCCAAAGTCTGCCAAGAACACTGAGACCCAGCCAACTTCTCCTCAGCTAGGGACCAAAACCTTTTTGTCTGTAGTCCTTCCGAGGTTGGAGACTCTTCTGCAGCCCCGGAAAAGGTCGCGGAGCACTTGCGGGGACTCCGAGGCGGAAGAGGAGCCCCCGGGCAAACGCCTGGACACAGGTGAGGGCTATGCGCAGGGCCGTGGACTGGGGCCTGGGCGGGGCCGGGCCCTCTGGGCATTTCATCCAGGCTGTGGGAAGGGGGAGAGGTATGTGGGCAAGAGCCCCTAGCCGCTGTGCTGAACTGCTGTGGTGGCTTTGTGCATGCCCCCCAGCTCCTCTGGGTGTCCCTGTTGCTGCGGTCGGTCGCCTTTCTGATGAGTGTGGGACTGGTCTGCACACGGTGTGTGTGCTTTGCGTCATAGCAGATGGTGGTGCCCTGTCAAGGGACAGCAGTGTGACCATCCAGAATTCCCTGGGTGAAGTCAGCCCTCCATTCTGAAGCCTTGGAGGGTGCATGGGACTGTGTGCCCAGGGTACTCTGCCCAGGGTGGGGGCACAGAGCCGACGGCTGCTCAGGGTCTGGCCTTTTGAGAACCAGCTGTGACCTGCAGGCACTTTGATTTGTCTTAAATCGAAGGTGGGCTCAACTTTGGTGCGTTCTGTTGGCTTCTTGTGTGTTTTCTTCTGGCTGGGCCTGTGCTGGTGGCTACTTGTGGCAAATGGAGTGTTGGCATGTGGGACCGGTCCTGCGTTGGACCCAGTGGCGCAAGAGTCCCCACTGCAATTGGCCTAAAGCACCTGCAGGTCTCTCCACTGGGCCCCAGGCAGGGCCTGGGGATGTGCTGGGGACAACCAGCTGTGGAAGACCCCGGGGGACCGGTTGGTTTCTCCGGATAAAAGCACGGTGTTTGTTGACCACAGTGAGCAGCCGTGTGGCCGAGGTGGTGAAGCTCATGGAGGAGGATTCATTGTGGTTGAATGTGAGCCTCTGCTCAGGGTGACCTTTCAGGAGGCCGGCCAATGAAACTTGGGCCAAGCTCAGACCAATGGCTCTTGGACCTGCCGAGCCTCCCCACGGGGTCTCACGGGAGGCTGTGTGCACTGCAGCAGCTTCGACATGGTGGGTCCTGGATGGCGAGTCCGCCGTGGCTCCGGCGATGGGTGATGGATTGATGGAATGAGCCCGGCGGAGTGATCTGGAGGACTTGTGCCCCATCCCTGACTGAATGCAGTCTCTGCTTTCTTGTTCCAGAGTGGCAGTAGAGTCAGTGGGCACCCGAGGAGACCCCGAGCACCCCCGAGAGCGAGTGTGCATCGGTGGTGCGGCCTAGACCAGCCACCCCAAGTGGGCCTGCCGACGTCTGCCCGCAGTTACCCCTCGCCCGGGGCCTGTCTGGTGCCCGCGCCTGACCCTATGCCCCCTCTTGCCTGGGACCTTTGGGCTTCAGGGGCTGCCCTTACTTCCCATCAGGAGTCCGTGCTTCTGCGATGTCGACACCAGGCTTCCAGAGCCCCCGCTGTGAGCTCATGGCCTTATCTCTGGTCTCGAAGCCATTCCCAGCAGGGGACAAGCAATGGAATGAACCACGCTGTGTGTCTACTCAGCTGCTCTGCCGCCGAGTGACGGTTGTCAGAGCAAGTGGCTGTGAGTGAACCGTGCAGGGAGGAGGCACTGCACTCAGGCCAGCACAGTCAGACTGCTGTCTAATCTCTCCTCAGCGGGTTGGCTGCCACCCTGGATGCAAGCTATTTCCTTTCAGTCCACTTGAGGCTGGGGATCTGCTGACGGCCGGCCAGGCCCCGAGATGCTGCCGCGTTGTCATTGTGTGGGTTGTGCTGGGGCATCCAGCCTGAGGGAGCACTGGTCCCACTCTGCAGCCAGCACTGGGATTCCCGCCTCCATCTGCCCTCCTGTCTGCAGTCTAAGGGTGCGCACGCACCCAGGAAAGGTCTGGCACCTGCTGCGTCTGTGGACCGCATAACTGGACAAGAGGCCTGCTTGCTGACTGCCCTCCTGGGCCCATGCACTCGAAGGCCTGCCCTCCTTCCCATGGCCTGTGTCAGAAGCGTGGCCCACCGCGCACTTCCCGGGTCGAAGTCTCCCTGAGTGTTCCGCGGTTCCCTTTCCTTCATTTGCCTCAGACACTCACTCCTCGGGGACCATCGGTCATTAAACACCTGCCTTGGAGACTAACCCGTTGCAGAGAGCGGTCTGCTGAGTGGACCAACACGTGCCGCTTTGTGGGAGAAAACAGACGCTGGCTCCCCGATGTGGGGTGTGGGCGATGTGGGCAACTGACGGAGCCGGCTTGGGCCTCTGGGTGCCTCGGTGACTGCCACAAGGTGGTCTCTGTTTCCCAGAACTGAGGGAGGACTCCAGTGACACAGGCCCTGAGACCAGGCTTTGTCCACCAGCCAGGCTGCCTCCCGCTCCTGTCCCCAGCAGAGCCCGTGACTCTACGTCTCCACTGCCCTCTCTGGATGTTGTACCCCCAACAGGACCTGGCTCCTGCTGGTCCGGTGAAACGTGAGGGATTTCTCGCGTAGGTAACTGGCCGCCTTAGGATGTCTTGGTGGCACACCTGGGTCTATGCAGGGATGGCAGCAGCCTGGGCAGGGTGTGGCACCAGGTGGCTGTGAGCGGCCGTCCTCTTCCGCATCACGGCACGTGCTTGCTGTGTGTGCAGACTCCCGAGCTCTTGTCCTGTTGTCTGCCACCCGTGCCAATTCTGACCTGTGGGTTCTCGCTGCTCACACCGGTGCCAGATGTTTCCTGGTGCCTCTGGTGGTGCTGGAGGTGTGAAGGCGCCCCCTCTGCTCACAGAGCGGCCGCCTCCCCATGGGCCACAGCCACCTGCCGCGTAGGTGCAGCAGGACCTACATCGGTGGGTAGGGTTCTGATCAGGGCTCTTCCCCAAAGTCCAGCTGTGGCCCTGTGCTATCCTTGCCGGTGACTTTCCTCAGCTCACATCGAAGTCCCTCTAGGTCAGCATTAGGGTTGACAAGTGTGAGGCCGCCAGGGCACGGAGCAGGTTCATCATGGTGCAGACAGCCGCAAAGGTTCTGACCTGAATTCTGGACCGTTGGGTCAAGTGCCGTGACAGCTGGAATGGGGAATTACAGGTCGGGACTCTGGGACCCCTCTGGATGGAACTGGATGGAAGCAGTGGGCTCTTTGGTGGGATTGTGGCCAGCACCCCACTGTCAAAAGTGTCACAACCAGGTGCCGACGTAGGGCGGGGTGTCCTGGTCAAGAAGTGGGGCTGCGGCAGTGCACAGGGCTCTTGTTAACCATGACAGAGTTAGTTCCTATCAGCCGTAAGTCTCCCCGCTTCACTGGTCCTTCTCATCCATACGTTTTACAAAACGGTTCATTTTGTTGGTCGGGACAGTCCTCAAGGGACCAGGTTTTGAAGCCCTAGTTGCAACAGTAGCAGCAGCACCAACAGTAGCAGCAGCACCAACAGTAGCAGCAGCACCGCCAGAACTGTCCAGAGCAGCGGTTCATACAGCTCATGTGGTGGTGACTCCCAAACCATAAAATCATTTTCGTTGCTACTTCATAACTAATTTTGCTACTATTGTGAATCAGGAGACCCCTGTGAAAGGACCATTCAACACCCCCCCCCAAGGGGTCACGACCCACAGATTTGAGAACCACTGTGTGTAATAACCTGAATCAACCCAGAGTTGATTCTTGTGACACGGAGGTCAGGTACACCTGCCATCGCCCACTGTTTTGCCCGTTCGGACATGAGCTGTCCGGACCGTGGCTGCCATGTCTGCCTACTTTCCGAGCTCCAGAGCTCGTTGCATTGACCATGCAGAACTCACAGGCTGCCCATTAGTTCATTGGCTCTGGATCAGGGCGGAGCTTGCCAGAGTCTGCCAGGTTCCCCGGAATGGAATGCTCCTCCGTCCTTTCAGAGTTCTCCAGCTCTTTCTGCCCTGCACCCATGTGGGCCCATCTTGCTGAGCAGACTTGACCCTCTGAGGACAGGCTCCTCTTGGCTGCCTCAGGCCATACTTGCCTTTAGTCCCCTCAACACCCTCAAGACAAGACAGGGTCACCAAGTCTTCTGAGGCCAGACTTTTCCTGGCTTCCTTGGTCCCCACAGGCCTCTTCTGCACTGCTTCCCCTCCCCCTAAGCTCTTGTCAGGGGTCTTCCTGGGCCTCCAGGTGTGCAGGGGCACAGCTCGCTCAGGAGAGGAGGCACCTTGCTTCCTTTCCCGCTGCTGTGGCCCTGGGCTGGCCTTTCCTCCCTTTCTCGGCAGGGGGCGGGGGCTGCCCACATGTGTTAGCATACTCCTTGGCTGTTTCCAAGCATGGCCTCTCGAAGCAGGACTAGTTGACCAGGCCCCTTGGTGGACCGTCAGCGTCACTTCCCTTTGCAAAATTTACAGACCAATCCCTGCACGCACGGTGCATGAAATAGACCTATCAGGACGGGTGCTGCCCAGGGCCAGGCAGAATTGCCAAACTACAAGTTGTTCAGTTTACCCAGAAAACGCCAGTTTACCTGGACAAAAGTGTCCAGCTAACCTCGGGCAGAACACACCGACGGAGGGAAATCTCAAGCTTTTTTCGAAAGAGCCAAGGCGAAAGCCCCATGCAGGACCAGGCTGTGGGGGTCTCCTGGGAGAGGTGGTCCCCACACGGAAAGCAAGCTTCTGTGGGGTCTGAGGCCCCTAATGAGGCCTGGTGTGCTGGGCAGGTTGTCTCTGGTTCCTGGCGACGTGATGGGTCAAGAGTTCTCTGAGAACCCTGTGGGGCCTTGTGCACCCCCCTCCCTGTTTCACTGGATACGGAACGGGGCTGGGCTTGTTCGGCAGACTTGGGAAGCGGCAGCATCCCAGTGTGTCATGTTCCCGCTGGTACCCTGATTCTGTCTCATGTTCGAAAACGTCATGTGGGGCTGCCTGTCCAGTGGCCAGAGTTGAGTTTGCCTGGGTGCTGGCACGGAGCCACCAGCACCCATTAAAGGCACATTTCCTAACAAGCCGGCTTTTGAGGGTGTGTCAGCCGAGAGAGTTGGAATCCTGCCGCCACTTGGAGACACTTGAGAAGAAATGCTTTGGGACAGTCTGGTCACAGAGGTGGCCGTAGGGTTGGTTGTTGGTGCCTGGGTGGGTCCTTGTGTGGACACAGCCAGTGTGTATGGGCCAGCCCTGCTGCTGGCTTACCTGCTGTTGGAGGGGTCTCCCCCTGGATGGGGGAGCATCATGGGCTCTGCTGAGAGCCTGCAGGCCAGTGGGATTGCCAAGACCTGGGGCTCAGACCCCTCCCCTCCCACAGGGCAGGCAGGCGGTGACCCTCAGGTGAGGGCAGGGTGCTGGTTGTCCCCGTCCCAAAGCTTGGAGTGTGGGCTTTTGCGGGTGTGCAGGCCTGGCTAGTCCATGCCCATCACAGGCCCCTTCCAGTAGAGGTGGTGACACTGGCTGCCAGAACTACTACTACAAGCTGTGATTTGAGTTGGCACTCGCCGCAGGATGCCCTCCCGGGGGCAGCCGGGGACCTATGCGAGGTTCAGGCCTTTCAGTGGCCCATCTGCTCAGCCCTGGTCCCTCCTGTTCCAGGTCTCACTAATGGCTTTGGGGGTGCTCGGGGTGAGCAGGAACTGGGCAGCGCCTCGGGGAGGAAAGCCACACCCCGGCGCCGGTGTGCCTCTGAGTCTAGCATCTCCTCCAGCAACAGCCTGCTCTGTGACTCTAGGTGAGCGGGACTCTATGTGGAGGTGGGGGGTGGGGGGATAGGTGGGGTGCCGTCGTGTGCTAACGTGCCCCCTGCAGTTTCAGCACGCCCAAATGTGGCCGCGGCAAGCCGGCCTTGGTGCGCAGGCACGCGCTGGACGACCGCAGCGAGCTCATCTCTTGTATCGAGAACGGCAACTATGCCCGGGCTGCCCGCATTGCTGCCGGTTAGCGCTAACCCCGCAGGAGGATGTGCAGAGGGGTGGGGCCCTGAGGGTGGGGTCTACTGGGGGTGGGGGAGCCACGGGGGAGGGCAGGGCAGGGGAAGGCAGGCTAGCCCTTAGCTCGCTCTCACAGACCACCATGTGCTCTCCTTTCAGAGGTGGGTCAGAGCAGTGTGTGGATCTCCACGGACGCTGCAGCCTCGGTGCTCGAGCCCTTGAAGGTGGTGTGGGCCAAGTGCAGCGGCTACCCATCATATCCCGCGCTGGTGAGTGGGCTGGGGGCCCGCAGGGTGGGCACGATGTAGAAACCAATCACTTCCTGCGGGTGTCTGGCGTCCTGGGGAGAGTGGGGCAGCCGGGTGCCCACTGACCAGACTCCCCACATGTCTGCGCTGGTGTCCTCGTTATTCTACAGTGGTGCAGAGGATGGGACTAGATGGCCACCCCCACCCTTGGCCAGGATTTGTGCGCTGCCCGTCTGGGGTCCTTTGTTGGTTCTGTGGGCCTGTGTTTAGGCTCACCTTCCAGTGCCCACGGGCATGGTCTGCTGTTGGGAGCAGCAGCGGTGGGGGTGCAGACCCTGGTGAACCCGCGCTGCCGGCATCCTGCGGCACACAGTGACCGAGCTTGCCCTTTCCACATAGATCATTGACCCCAAGATGCCACGAGTGCCGGGCCACCATAACGGAGTCACCATCCCGGCCCCACCTCTGGACGTGCTCAAGATCGGCGAGCACATGCAGACCAAGGCGGACGAGAAGCTCTTCCTGGTCCTCTTCTTTGACAACAAGCGGAGCTGGTGCGTGTGTGAGCCTGCCTGTGTGGGGCGGGCCCGGCCGACACAGCACCTGCGCTTCACCCCAGGCAGTTCTGAGCCCAGGGTCCTGCTCTCCAGCCTCCCCTGCTTTTGCTGTGAAGCCTCCCAGTGCCTGCCTCCCTCCCTCATACTTACTGCATGTTCTGCTGACCCGAGGCCCCCACTCTCAGAGCAGGGTTCCCGCCTGGACCTGGCCCTTCCCTTCCCTCTCAGCCTGGAGGCTTGGGTTGTGCCCAGCCCTGACGGTCTTACCCCTTTCCTCACCAAGGCAATGGCTGCCCAAGTCCAAGATGGTGCCCCTGGGGGTAGACGAGACCATCGACAAGCTGAAGATGATGGAGGGCAGGAACTCCAGTATCCGCAAGGCCGTGCGAGTGGCCTTTGACCGCGCCATGAACCACCTGAGCCGCGTCCATGGGGAGCCAGTCAGCGACCTCAGCGACATAGACTGAGCTGCCTGCCTGTCTATAGTGTCCATAGCTGTACATAGATGTATATTGTTCAGAACTTAACTTATTCTGATTTCGAGTTGTAGCTTTTTTGTTCTCCTCCTCTTCGGGGGAGGGAGGCCATTCTCAGTTGTCCACGGATGCCAGTCAAAGGGCGTGGCCAGCGGGGTCACCCGGTAGCCCTCTGCCTGACGGTGCTGCGTCTGCTGCCTCCTTTGATCCGTAGCTTTTTTTAAAGACTTTTGAATGTTGAATAATTTTGTAAGTCCACTCTTTACACAAAGTACCGCTTATTTAATAAGATGGATGTAAATTTATGATGACAAACGTGTATTTTAAGAAAGAAAATGACATTATTTTGAATGGTACTTTGTGGAAAGAGCCTGTCACTCGCAACTCACCAAAAACACTCCTGCTGTCCCGGTGGAGCCCTGGCCGCGCATCCCGCCCCTTGCCCTGGTCCTGCCCCACCCTGGGCCCTCCCTGCCGGCCTCGCTCCAACCACTCGGGCCTCCCAGCGGGCTATTTATTGTAGAAATTGTATTCATTTGCTTTATAATGAAAATAAATTTACAGAAGTATATTGATATGCATTTTTATACCGACACGTAGAGGGGGGACTTGGTCTCCTGACTGGGCGGCGTGTGCGTGCTTTCGTAACTTGTAATCTTTTGTTTACAACGAGGGGCTTTCTGTAGCTTGTTTTAACGTAGGACCCTTTGGTAGCAATAGGAACTTTGGATACCTTTTGTATGGTACATGTGATGTACATAGAATTAGTACTTTATTTTTATTTTTGAGAGGTAAAGCATTATGTTAGGGAAAGTAGGGAGGGTTTCCAAAATGCATTTTTTATATTAAAAAATAAAAGTCAAGGTTTGGAATCCTGTGGCTGTGTTACTTCGACCACTATCTCTAGTGCCGACTGGGACCAGGGGCCAGGGGAGCCACCTACAGCCCCGGGACTGTGCCCTGCGGGGCTTGGGCCACTCCTCGGAAGCCTACGTAGGGGGTTCTCAACTGCCAGGCCGTGCTCTCATGTGGGAGAGGCACTGGGGGCTGCTGACCCAGCCGAAGCCTTGCACCCGCTTGATGCTTGGAGGGGAGGAGCTGGGCTGGGGCTGGCCGGCCGTTTCTTGTGTTGGACAGAAAGTGTGCACACACCAGAGTGGTCTCCCAGGACCCCCGGCACTTCCCCTCAGAGCCCTTACCTGAATGGATGAAAATGTGGCATGGGTGCTTACCTAGCTTCATACTGCTGCTTAGGGGGTGTTGTGTAGCATGAAGGCCTCCCTCCCCCTGACTGTGGCCAGAGAGTCCCACAGCCCTAGATCCCAACCACCTTGCTCTAAACGTCAGTGTGGTTGAAGCGCTGATGAAGACTGGATATGACTGTCCCCCTGCAATGTTTGAGGTGGGGACACTGGTTGCTTGGGGTGCTGTGTGTCTGTAGGGGAAGGGGTGTCCCAGGCATGCTGACACTCCTGGGGCTGCTTGGGACTGGGGCCTGGAGGATCATCCCAGCCCACCCACCAGTGAAAGGGTGGCTCTGAAGCTTGTGTGTGGGGCAGGGGCAGATGGCAGGCAGGCCCCTGGGAAGCCTGCGAAGCTCGGTGCTCTGAGGGGGCCCTCTTGCCTGCATACAGCCCAGAGCCCACAGCAGAGTGAAGGTCAGGAGCGTGGCCTCGTGTAGGCCTGACCCAAATGTTTGCAGATGCTGGTCTTGGCTCCGGTCTCAGCGCCAGTCTCTCCTGGGCAGAAAGCTGCACAGCCCCTCCCCTGAGGGGACCCCCCCACCCCCCCATCCACTCCCCTCTCTGTCCTGCCTTGCTTTGCCTACCATAGGGGCTTCCCACCAGGCTTGCCTCCCTGAGTTCTCAGGCATGCCCTCCTGGGGTGCCATCCGCCTCCCCTGCAGTGTTCTCATCTCAGGCATCTGCCCTGGGTGTGGGCTTTCTGCCACCGGTCCTCCGGGGTACACACACCTCATAGTCTCTTCTACCTCCACCCTCAGGCCTCTTGCGGGTGGGCAGGCCCTTTCTCCGTGAGGGTCTCACCCTCCACCCACTGGAAGCCCCCAGCCTGGAATATGACTGCTCAGTATGTTTGTGTAAGGGAACAAGTACAGTGGGGTGTGCACATGTGGAGGTGGGTATGCAGCCTGGGTGCACGAGGGAGAGTGGGTGCTGTGTGCTGGTGGGTGCTGTGAGTGCATGTGGTGCCCTGTTCATGTGTGCCAAGGTGTGCACACATTTATACACCGCTGCATGTGCCTGGGTGTTATGCACATGTACGCATGCCATCAACACAACCAAGGCAGATGAGGGCAGTACCCTCTCCCTGATTGCCAGGTGGCGTTCTGTTGCCCCCTCCCCTGCCCCCGCCTCAGCTGTGCTCAGATGCCTCTGTGAGCTCTTGGTTTCGGACGAAGCGGGGCCAGAAAGTCTGCTTGCCCCCAAGAGATAGGCTTCTGGGGGTGCCTCACCGGCTCTTGGTTGAGATTGCCTGGCCCACAGGTGGCAAGGCTGGGGCTTCCATTCGGGCAGACTTCATGGCTTGTCCTGTGGGGGAACCCTGTCAGCACCAGGGACAGCTCCCAGCGCAGTCACCGGGTCCTCCCCAACCCTACAGCACCCACCCACCCCCACCATGCCCCCTCTGGCTTCCCCAGGCCAGAGGGTCTTCCAGGTGCCTACGCATCTCTTTGACCTGGCAGGCTCCTGGCCAGATAATGAAGGGTGGAGGGCAGTGAGCACCCAGCCAGGCAGGGCCACCCTGGCACCCCCAGCCACAGGGTGGTGGGTGGGGCTGGTGTGAGCAGGGCAGTGTTCCTATGCAGCACTGCCCCCAAGGAGCCCCACCCAGGTCTGCTACCCTTGGGGTCCTACCACCCCGGAGTGCCTCCTTCCTCAGAACTGCCTGGGCAGGGTGCCGGCCTCTGCCCACCCACCCCTGTCCCCTCCCTGAAGTTCCCAGATGGCAGCTGTAGACCTCACCACCCCGTGGACAGTCCAGGGGTTGTGTCCACGGACTTAGGCCTTGCCCCCAGCCCACCCGCCCTAGCCCTCCTTCACCATGCAGGCCTGGAATGCGGGTCTGCCTGTGCTCTGAGGGTCCCCAGCGCATCACGGCCCCCAGGAGATGAGCTGGCTGCATCCAGGTTCTCCCCCTCCACCCAGGATAGGGGCCCGGCTTCCTGGGGCTCAGGGTCCAGTGGAAGCCGTGGCAGGATGAGGGCAGGGTGAATGGGTGGGGCCGGAGGGGACAGAGATGAAGGGCTGCAGTGGAGGGTGGGGAGGGGCAGGTTGGAGGGCTGGGTCCGGATGGGAGGGCGCGGGGTGAGGGTTCAGGTGGGGCTGCCCAGGGCAGGACTGGAACAAGGATACAGCAATAAGGTGGGGGTGAGCAGCCCCTCCAAGTCCCCTGTAGGGGGGAGGGGTGTGTCAGGTTCTCCCCACCCCTTTATCCTCTGCCTGCCGGTGGGGGTGGGTAGGAGGTCCCCCGCTCCAGCCTGGCGTCCAGCGGATGATGGCTACTGGTTTGTCTATGACATTGAGAAAGGAACACATATCCAGCTGCAGCCAACTCACTGGCCTGAGGAGTGGGTCTCCCCACACTGCGGGGTCTGAGCCAGGCCCCTCCATTCTCCATGCAGGCCAGGTTCTACTTTCCACTGCCGATGGTCAGAGATGAGCTTCAGAGAGAGACCCAGCTTAGCCCGACCCACTTATACCTAGGCTTCCATCAAGCTCGATGCACCCCCAGCCCCCAAACCTGCTGCTGTCCTGTGAGTCCACCTCACCGGGACCCTGATGATCCTAGGCCTGGTGAGGCTGTACATCTGCTCCCCTCCTTTAACCCAGCATGACACCAGGACTTGGCTCAAGCACCTCCACGCCTGCTTATTTAAGGGTGGTGGGCCTGGGAGGAGAGCAGATGGGCAGATGGTCAGCAGACCTGGCAGGCAGGGGACACACAGGACTGGGACACATTTGGAAAGTGTCTCAAAAGTGCCACTGCTTTGTGGGACCACATTTTGCCGAACGCGACAGCTCACCAGCACAGTTCTCTCACCTGTTTCATTTAGGTGGGCAGGGTGTGTGTGTCATGAACCTAAGGGCACCCGGACACCCAGCCAGGGCACTTGCTCCAGGAATGTTCAAGGGTGCCCACCCTGCCTTGGGGGTGAGGGGCTTCCTAGGGGAGCCTGGGCTCCCTGGCCGGCTTTCCTGCTGGGGGATCCATGTGGCGTCTGTGTGTGGGGGTCTCGCTCCCACCCTGCTTGGTCGAGGGACAGCCAGGCCAGGTCCTGGAGACCTGAGGTTGGGGCTTTGAAATGGATTTGCTGAGAGGGGGAGGGAGGAAGTGGGGGTAGGTGGTGGGTGGGGAAAGAGCCGCAACCCACTGCCCACTGCCGCTGAGCCAGTTCTGTCTCTACTGGCCCCTCGTGGGGTTTCTGGGACTGAGAATCATCACAGGAGCAGGCAGCCTCCACTTTCTCCAGAGGAGCGGCAGGTGGGTTTGAACTGTGGGTTTGGAGGTTGGCAGTCCAATGCTTACCTTACTCTGTGCTTCCACCAGAGCTCCCTGTGGGAGGAATGATTTCACACAATCCGTCAGTTACTTGTTCATTCACTCAGTCACTCAGTCATAAGTTACTCATTCAATTCATACATTCATTCTGTCAGTCACTAATTCACTCACTCACTCACTCACTCACTCACTCACTCACTCACTCACTCACTCACTCACTGCTTTCAAGTCGATGCCAGATCACGGTGACCCCATAGGACAGGCAAGAGCTGCCCTGTGAGTTTCCAGTGGGAGCAGAAAGCCCCATCTCCCACCTGGAGCCTCAGCCCCCTGGCCCTGGCCTGTGTCCCCTAGGGCAACTCCAGAGGTGGATGCCCTGAGGAGCCGGAGATGACAGTCTCAGTTGGGTGTTGATGGCCGAGGCTCCTTGCTTGAGGGTCCTCGCCCCTGGGACTCTCGGCATTCCTGGGCTTGTGGCCACACCCTCACACAGCCACAGGGTGAGCCGACAGTGGCGCCCTCTCCAGGCCCAGGCTTTCAATGAAGTCCTGGTCACAGGTCAGTGCTTGACCATGACCACGCCCTTTCTGGAAAGAACCCAACCCATACCGGGCCTTCCCAGACCCACTGGGATACTGAGGCCCTGCATGCCTGGCCCCGCACCCCTGGACACCGTGTGGATTCTGGGAGGCCAGAGATCGCATTGGAAGCTGGGCGGGGTGACCCAGACACCTGCCTCTGTGTGTGGTCTGTGGGGTCTTCTCTCAGTTCCCCTGCACATGGCAGCTCCCATGGAGACAGGGGCACAGGCCCCAGCCCTCTCCGCTCGAGGCCCGTGCTCTTTCTTCCGGATGAAAAGGTCGATCTCTGGAACTAATCGGCACACAGTTCTGGAGGACTGGAAGGCCATGGACGAAAAAGGTCTGAAGGCGATTGAGAAGTCTGGTAATTCTGCCCTGACAGCGGGCATCCGGATGCAGTAGTACCCAGCCAGTCATGAGCGTCTGAGGCAATTCACTCACTGACCACTCGGGGACCAAGCCTGTTTGCATTTCAGTATTATTATCTCGGGGTTCAATCAGTGAGGGATGGTGGCTGCAGTCACATGGACACTCACTGTCTGCAGTCTCCCGGGAGCCTGCAGAGCCACCCAGGACCACCCCCACTCTGACACACAGTTCCCTCCCTCAGAGGCCTGTGGCCTGCCAAACCCTTTGGGTGGAGAGGACCCTTTCTCAGGCCCCAGGCTTGGGGCAGGACACAGAGTGTGGTGATCAGTCTCCGTGCATCTGCTCCGGTGCCGTCACGACTGGGGGATAAGCCCTCTCAGCTGATCCAGGGTGCCACTCTGTCGGGCTGTGGTCAGGTTGCCAGGGCTTCTGTCCCCTCTGGAGGCCCAGCTTGGGGTACCCCACCTGTTGGATGAGGGTTTACCCTACTCATGTGGGGTCCCCAAAACAACTGCAAAGGAGGAGGTACCACAGCGTGGGGGCCACAAGTTCAAGTGACAGTCCTGCATACACACACCCCACAGCCTCACGTCACAGTCACACTCACACACGCACGCTGTCCCCACAGCCTCACACCACACAGTCATTCACACACGCTTCCCCACAGCATCATGTGACACAAGCATGCACACACTCTTAGACAGTGGAGGCACTGACACCAGTCCGGCACATCAAGGGTGGCCCCTTCTGAAGCTGCGTGGCCAACCTGGTCTTGGCTCTCTGAGTGGGCTCTGGCCCCTGGCCCTGCCCACACCCTCACACCAGCAAGTTAGGGGAGGGCTGCAGCCTGGCTTCGGTAGTCCCTGAGCTTAGGGGAGGGGGAGGGGGAGGTGATGGTGAAGGGCTGTGGGACCACCACCTCAAAGCAAGAGCACACACACACACAGCCCACACATCTGCACACACAGAGAAACACACATGGACACACTGACACACACGGACACACAGGCATATACACATACATGCACATGCACACATAGGTACAGGCATAGACATGTACACACATAGGCACACTCAGACTCACATATTCATGTACACAGATGCACATACAGACCCAGCACACACATGTACACACGTACTCAGATAAACACATGCATACACACATGCGCACAGCTACATACATATAGCTACACTCATACTCACATGAACACACACGCATTAGACACCTACCATGTACACACATAGCTACATACACACAGGCCTCAGAGCCTTACACATGCACACATTTTCATATGTATATATGAAAGAGCATTATATACAAGAGCAATTGTATATTGAGAAACATCCCAGCCCAGTCCAGATCCAGTCCATAAGTCCGTATTAGCCCATATGTCTGATACCGATATATAAAGTCCTCAACAGACTCACGCAACACATACAATGATGCCAAATGCAGGAAGATCGGGGGCCAGTGGGTGGAAAATCTTGTGGATCCAGTGGCGGTGGGAGCATCTCAGTGCTGGTGTGGGTCTCCATGTGGCTCCTCCAGCTCCAGGGCTCTGATTCCACCAGTGTGTTTCCATGTGGCTTGTCAGCAGGAATGTCTCACAGGGAGAGTGGGTGCCCTGCCTCCAGGGAGGAAGACAGGAGTTCCCAGAATCCTCAGGAGAAAGTGGTGCAGACACCGAAGCACGATTGGCTGTGAGCTGATCGACAGCCTGGACTTCACTCCTTCCCCAGTGAGCAGGAGATTATGCACAGACCACCCCGTGTCCACCTGACACTCTCACACAACTCTTTTTGTAACATCAGCTTATTAGGGCCGGACAACTCTCTTACCACAAGCCAGTCATCCAGCCATTGTGTCAAGCACATCTGTACATTTGTTGCCATCATCATTCTCAAAACATTTGCTTTCTACTTGAGCCCTTGGTATCAGCTTCTCATTTTCCTCTCCCTTATGAGCCCTTGATTATTTATAAATTATTATTTTTTCATGTCTTACACTGACCGGTTTCCCTTCACCCATCTTTTTTTTGTTGTCTGTCCCCCTGGGAGGGAGTTATATGTTGATCATTGTGATCGGTTCTCCCTTTCTCCCCTACCTTCCCCTACCCCTCCTAGTATTGCTACTCTCAATATTGGTCCTGAGGGGTTTATCTGTCCTGGATTCCCTGTGTTTCCAGCTCTTATCTGTACCATGTACATGCTCTGATCTAGCCAGATTTGTAAGGTAGAATTGGGATCATGGTAGTGGTGGGAGGAAGCACTAAAGAACTAGAGGAAAGTTGCATGCTTCAGTGGTGTTACACTGCACCCTGACTGACTCATTTCTTCCTTGTGACCCTTCTTTAAGAAGATGTCCAATTGCCTACAGATGGGCTTTAGGTCTCCACCGCACACTCCCCCTCATTCCCAATGTTATGATTTTTGGTTCTGGGTCTTTGATGCCTGGTACTGGGTTCTATCAACACCTCATGATCACACAGGCTGGTGTACTTCTTCCATGTGGGTTTTGTTGCTTCTTGGCTAGATTGCTGCTTGTTTATCTTCAAGCCTTTAAGACCCCAGACACTATATCTTTTGATAGCCGGGCACCATCAGCTTTCTTCACCACATTTGCTTATGCACCCACTTTGTCTTCAGCGATCATGTTGGGAAGGTGAGCATCCATCATGGAATCACAACTCTTTCTCCATACATAATTTTCTAACAAAACAATAATAAAATCATATCTGTACCTAACAGGATAAAACTAAAAAGCATACAATTAAATATGTGCCATCATCATTTAAACATAATATTCTATAAGTGAACAAAACAATGTTGTAGGCTTAACAATTGCAGTTAAGTGAACACCCTAATCCTTTGGACATATCCCCCCACCTTTGAAAGCTTGTGTGATAGGTAGGTTTATTGCGCCAGCCTGACCAATAGGAACATGTGGGATTAATCAGGTTGCAGTTTGATTGGAGGGCAAAGAGATAAATGGCTCTGCAAGGCCCGCCCCTCTCTCTCTCGCTCTCTGGTGATCAGAACGTGCTGGCGTGTGGGTGCTGCTGTTGTTGCTAGTTCTCTGACTCAACCTGTGAGCTACCCTACCTGTGGGCCAAGCCAATCCGTGGATCCTGTCACTAGAGCTTGAGGCTCCTTTCAGACCTGCTTCACCATGCTGCGTGTGTTTACATCGCTTGAGCTTGAAGCTGGCGGATCCTGTCGCCTTGCTTTGCTTGTGTTAGATATCCCATCGGACCTGCTTCGCTAAGCTCCAGAGCTACTGACTGTTAGTGACCCACCTTGCTGCTTGCTGCTGGTGGGCAGACTCTGCTAGCCTTACCCCAGGAAGACTCTGCTGTCTGCTTCCTTGACCTTGAATCCAGCAGCCCATGTGAGCTGAAGGACTTCTAGTCTATTAACTGCTCCACAGAAGTGAGTTGAACTGAGCCCTCTGTACTGTTGTCTGGACTAATTTGCTGTTACATTCCTTCTCGCTCTATCAACCTATCCTATATATAATCAGAAGTGTCCTGGTTTTGTTTCTCTAGAGAACTCTGACTAACACAGTTTGTAAGCCAGTCACTTCATGCCTTTATCCTCCCCATTTCTGGGTATCCAGTTTCTATACTGCCCACTTACATCAACCCAGTGCTCTGAGAAGACAATCATATTCTTTGAAGTGAAGAATCTTCATTTCCATAAGCAAAGTCAAATCAGGACAGGCCACATCCATAAAGTCAGCAGCAATATGCACCAGTTCACAGGCTCAGAAATCTTCTCTTCTGGCTAGGTTCTGGGCAACTCAATGTGGGCCACCACACTGAGCCTCACCAGGGTGCCCATTGGCTGCCTTGCCTTTAGATCATGGGCCCCATCACAAATTCTCAACAACCCCAGCCCCCTTGGGCTAGGTCATGAACTTCAGACCTGTCAACCTGCTCTTGTTTTCTCTTAGTCCCTGTAAACCAGGTCCACGGGTGTCAGTGGCCAGACTCAACCTGTCTCTTTATTGCTGCATTTCTCTCACTTACACTTAGCGAGTGGATCCAGGTGGTCTCCTAGCAAGCATTCCAGCCTTCCCACAGGCTTCCTTTAATGTTCAGTCCTAGAGTGGAGAGTTCCTCCCATGGCTCCACATTTTTCCAGCTTCTGACACAATCCACTAGTTCAAACTTTAAAAATCCAAAGGGTTACTTTGTGTCTTCCTTCTGTCAACAGCCCCCTAGACAAGTCTTTTCACCTTTGAATGTCCTGAGCCCTCAAGCCACTGGGTGGGGCTTAGTGGTTCAGAGCCTTCTTTGCAGGCGTGTCCTAAGCCACTTAAAGACTAAAATTAACGACTGACGGCAAGCGGACTTGCAAGCTCTCTATTTTCATAATCCCCAATAATCATTTCTCTCAATCATTATATCAAAAACAACAAGCAGAAGAAAACAGTGTAAGCCTAGTACAACCAGATCCTAAACCCAATTCTTAAAACAGTCAAGTTCAATCCTTATCTATCTTTTTAGGTTTTGTTTTAAAGATCACTTTATTGGGGGCTTTTTACAGTTCTTATAACAATCCCTATATGAATTGTATCAAGTATATTTATACATATGTTGCCATCACTATTTTCTAAACATTTATATTCTATTTGAGCACTTGGTATCAGCTCCTCTTTTTACACTCCCTCCCCCTCCCCACTCTTGGGTTCCCTTGATAAATTATTATTATATCCGCTGCTGTCTCCCTTTCCCCACGGTTTCTTTCCCTCTCCTCGTCCCACCTTTCCCCTACCCTCCTCTTATCGCTACTCCCATTTCTGTTCCTGAGGGGTTTATCTGACCTGGATTCCGTGTGTCCTGAGCTCTTATCTGTACCTGTGCACATGCTCCAGCCTAGCCCGCAGTGAAAGGCAGGATTTGGGTCGTGATAGTTGGGGTCAGGAAACCTCAAGGAACCAGAGGTATATTGTGTTTCATCACTGCTATACTTCACCCCGGTTGACTCATCCCTTCCTTGTGACTCTCCTGTGTGGAGATGTCCCATTGTCTACATATGAGGTTTGAGTCTCTGTTATGACCTCCCGTATTCTCAACAATATTCTTGTTTTTTTGTTTGTTTTGGGTCTTCTGATGCCTGTTACCTGATTCCGTCAACACTTTATGATCGCACAGGCTGGTGTGCTTCTTCTGTGTGGGCTTGGTGCTTTTCTGGTAGATGGCCGCTGAACTTCAAGGCTTTAAGAGCCCAGGCACTATATCTTTTGATAGCTGGGCACCATCAGCTTTCTTCACCACATTAATTTGTACACCCATTTTGTCTTCAGCGATCGTGCCGGAATGGTGAGCATCACAGAATACCAGGTTGTTGGAACAAAGTGTGCTTGCACTGAGGTAGGACTTCAGCAGAGGCCCAAGGCCCCTCCACTTCCTCAATGGATTGCCATATAAATATATGTACCTATGACAATATCTCTGTTTTTACACGTTAATATAGTTACATAAATGCACAACTATGTTTATACCTCTATCCATAGCTTTGCTTCCTACATCTTTCCTCTGTTTCCTTTTACCTTCCTCCTTCCCCACCTTCTTCTACCTCTTAGTAATTCCTCTCAGGTATGTTGCTGTTGCTCCAACATCCCCAGGATCTCTATGTCCTCCTCGTTGTTGATTTTAATTCCCTCGTTGTTCCCTGTCTGTGGTGTTGTTTACTCACCGCTTCCTTCTCCTAAATCCTTCCAGAATCTTTGGTCCAGTTGCTTTCCCCTCGGACTTGCTTCCCATGCCTATTTTATGTAGAGAGGCAAACCAACAATAACCTAGGCAATACAAAACAGAAACTTCAATAAAAAGAAAAAATAGAATATATAATAATAATTAATAATAACTAGCCCCCAAACTCCAAAAGGCATAGGTAATTCCAGATCTGTCCGCTGACCTTCATGACTATCTCCCCACTGGTCCTGGAGGTTCCAGGAGCTGCCCTCTTAGAGTGAAGTCTATTTTGGGGCTCCTGAGGGGCTTTGTGGCTTTGCTTTGTCCTGTTGCTGATCTATTATGTTCCCTTCTGGGTTCGCCCTGCTGTGGGGGTTCTGACTGGACTCATCCCTGCCGTGTGTCCCCAGTATTGTCCTCAAGGGTCATCCTGTCTCGAGCTGTTGTTGGCCCTGCAGTCCTCTCTGTGCTGTAGCAGCTCTGTGCAGGGAAGTCATCCTTAGGGCTTGGTGTGCCAGTGTGGGATCCAGAACCTCACTCTCTTTTTTCCGTCTTGGTTTGCTTCCGTGTGGGCATGGTAAGCCAGCCCTCCCTCCAACCTGTCGGTTGAGCATCCTCTGTAGCACATACTTCTAGGGAGGGGGTCAGTTGGGTCTGATTAAGGCCGGCACTGTAGCCCATTCTGGTCCTGTGTTGCTTCATGTGGTTACGTTGCCCTCAGGGTTTGGTGCACCGTGGTGGGGTCTGAAAGCACACTCCCGATTCTGTGAAGGCATAACCAATATTCTCCCTCTGGGTAGGTTAGTGCCCTGCCCCCCCCCCACCCCAAGTGCCACTGTATCCTCCCTCCCCACCTCTTCTCCCTCCCCTTTCCCCCTTCTTTATGTTGGAATGACATGTACATCCTTGGGTTGTATCTGTCCCCCACCTGACTGCCTGTACCTCAATCTGTATAGTGTGAGATAAGTGGCTTTTCTTCTATACCTACTGCGCTGATTGTGCTTACCTCAGAGGACTCATGTCTTTTTGTGATTGGCTAACTTCACTTAGCATAATTTCCTCCAACTCTTCCCATGAGACAATGTGCTTCATGCGGTCATTGGTGCTTTTTAGTGGTGCGTAGTACTCCATTGTGTGTATGTGCTAGAGTTTTCTAATCCACTTGTCTATCCATGGACATTTAGGTTGTTTCCAGTTCTTTGCGATTGTGAATTGCACCACAATAAACATTGGGGAGCATATAATCATGATCTATTTCTTACCTCTTCTGGGTATTTTCCCTGGAGAGGGTTAGCTGGGCCATAAGGCAGTTCAGTTTCCATTTGCTTTAAATATTGCCAGATCACTTCCCATAGAGGTTATACGTATTTACACGACCACCAGCAGTGGAGGAGAGTTCCTGTCTCACCACACCCCCTCCGACATTTGCTGCTCTCTGATTTTCTGATTTGGGTTAACCTCAGGGTGTTAGGTGGTATCTCGTAGTTGTTTTAATTTGCATTTCTCTGATGATTAATGATCGGGAGCATTTTCTCATATGTTTATTGGCCATTTGGGTCTCCTCCTAGTGAGACTTTTGTTCAGATCTTTTGCCCACTTCCTCAGGGGGTTAACAGTTTTCTTCTTTTTGCAGGCAAGGAGGGTATTGCATGTTTTAGTAATAAACTCTTTGTCTGTTGTGTCATTGCTAAACATCCTCTCCCAGCCTGTGGGTTCTCCTGTTACTCTCTTGGTGAAGTCTTTTGAGGCACACGGGTGTTTCATCCTTAGTACAGCCCTCTTGTCGATTTCAGGTTGATCTGTGTGTGTGCCCTTCCCTATTGCAGTTAGCCGATGTATTCCCCGAGCCAAGGTTCTTAGGTTTGTCCCAATTCCTTTGTTGATGGTCCTGATTGTTTGGGGTTTCACTTCTAGGTCTACGATCAACCTTGAGCTTGTTCTTGTTCATGGGAGTGAGGAAAGGATCTTGTTTCATTTTCTACAAGTGGATAGCCATCGTTTCCAGCGCCACTTGGTAAAGAGGGTATCCACCTCCCACTGGATACTTTTTGGGCCCTTGTTGAAGATCAATTGTCTATATGCTGATGGCTTTGTCTCTGGGTTTTCTGTTCTTTTCCATTGAGCTGAGTATCTGTCATCATTTCAGTACCACGCTGTTTTGACCACCATGGCTGTGTAGTAGGTATTAAAGTAATGTAAGGTGAACCATTGGACTCTGTCCTTCTTCTTGAGGAGTTCTCTGCTAATTCTGGACTTCTTCCCTCTCCATATGAAATTGGTGGTCAGTTTTCCAATTCTTTGAAGAAGAATGTTAGTATTTGAATCTGTATAGCGTTAAACTTATATAGTGCCTTGGGTAAGATTCACATCTTTGCTATATTGAGTCTTCCAATCCACGAGCATGGGATATTCTTCCCATATTCTTTGTGGAGGTCACTTTTGGTTTTCTGTAGTAGAGTCCTGTCGTTTACCTTGTGTGAGGCATTTTTTGTTGCTGTTGATAAATATATCCCTACATATTTAAATTTGTTCTCAGCTATTGTGAGGGGTCCTGCCTTCTTGATCTCTTCCACGGTCTGGTCCGATGTATATAGCAAACCAATAGACTTCTGTTTGTTGATCTTGTATCTGGCCACTCTTCCATATTCCTCTATCACTGCCAGTCTCCTGCTGTGGAACTTTTGGGATTTTCAATGTATAGAATCATGTCGTCTTAAATAGTGATATTTTTACCTCCTCTCCCATCTGTATACCTTTAATGTCCTTCTGCTGCCTTATGTTGTTAGCTAGGACCTCCAATACGATGTTGAATAGAAGTGGGGACAAGGGTCATCCTTGTCTGGGCCCCCTTTTCAGTCGAATTTTTCTTCTTTTCTCCATTGACTATAATGTTGGCTGTTGACTTTTTGTAGATAGCTTGTCTTAACTTGAGGAATTCTCTTTTCAGTCATATCTTCTTGAGTGTCTTAGGAATGGGTGTTGGATGTTGTCAAATTCATTTTCTGTGTCTATCAGTATAATCACACAATTTGTATCCTTTTCCTTATCAATGTGGCATGGATTTTCAGATATTGAACCATATCTGCATCCCTGGAATGAATCCTTCCTGATCATGATGGATGATATGTTTTATATTCTTTTGTATTCTGTAGGCCAATATTTTGTTAAGGAGTTTTGCATATATGTTCATTAGAGATAACGGTCTGTAGTTCTCTATTTCTGTGGGATCCTTTCCCTGTTTGGGTATCAAGTTATAATGGCTTCATAGAATGAGTTTAGGAGTTTGCTGTCTACGCTCTGGAATAATTTGTGGAGGATCAGTGTCAGCTCTTCTCTGAATGCTTGGTAGCATTCTCCTGTGAAGCCATCTGATCTAGGAGCTTTTTTCATTGGTAGTTTTTTGAGAACCATGTCTCCTTCTTCTTTTTCTATGCATCTGTTGAGGCTCTTGACCTCTATCTGGGATAATCGAAGGAGGGATTGCTTTTCCAAGTATTTTCCCAGATCCTCCATGTTGTTGAATTCATTAGAATACAGACTCTCATAGTACTTTGTGATTACCCTTTTAATCTCGTTGGGGTCTAGTTGTGATTTCCCCGGCTTCAGCTCTCATCCTGGCTCTTGATTGCTCCTTCCTTTCCTTGCTTAGGCTTGCCAGTGGTCTGTCGATTCTGTTAATCCTTTCTAAGAATCAGCTTTTTGCGACATTGAGCTTTTGCATTGTTCTCTTGTCTTCCCACTCGCGGACCACTTTGCTGATTTTATTATTTCTTTTCTTTTGCTATTGTAGGGGTTCTGTTAACTCTATTCTAGTTGCTGGAGGTTTTGTTATAGAGTATCAGTAATAAGCCTCTCTTCCTTTTTCATGTATGCATTACTTGCTATCAAACTTCCTCTGATAACTGCTTTTGCTGTATCCCATAGGTTTTGGTACATTGTATTCTCATTCTCATTAGTCTCTGGAAACTTCCTGATTTCCTCTCTAATCTGGACCAGTATCTATTTGTGTCGCAGAAGATCGCTATTCATCCTCCAGTTGTTTTCCCTTGTTTTTCTGGTCATCCTTTTGTTGATCTCCAGCTTTATGGCGTGGTGGCCCAAGAGGAATGTCCGAGTGATCTCTATGTGTTTGAATTTACTCAGGTTCCACTTGTGTCCCAGCATGTGGTCTATTTTTTGAAAATGATCTGTGTGCACTTGAAAAGGATGTGATTTTTTGTTTGCTCACATTTGGATGGAAAGCTCTATAAATGTCTATCAGGTCCAGTTGCCTAATTATAGTGTTTAGCTGTGTAGCCTCCTAGCTGAGCTTCTTTCCCAGTGATCTACCTTTCTCTGATAGTGGTGTATTAAAGTCACTGACAATGATGGCTGAGTCTGTGATTTCTTTTTTCATATTTTGAATAGTTTTATAAATTTTACAGTTTCTCTCTTTAGGTGCATATTCATTTGTTATACTTACTGGTCCCTGGTCTACTGATCCTTTGAGCATTATGTAATGCCCATTCTTGTCTCTTGTTATGGTTTGCACCTTAAGGTCAATTTTGTTGGAGATTAGGATTGCAACCCCTGCTTTTCTTAAGTTTCCATTTACCTGGTATATTTTCCACTAGTTTTTTATTCATAGTCTGTTCTTGTCTGAGAGCTTAAAATATGTCTCTTGCAGGCAACAGATTGATGGATTATGTTTTCTGAGCCAGACTGCTAACCTTTGTCTTTTAATGGGTGAGTTGAGGCCGTTGACATTCAGAGTTATTATCACTGTCTGGATTCATTGCTGTCATCTTGTACCTTTTGTGCTGGGTGTTTTCCTATTTCCATTCATATCGGTGTGCTGTGTTCGTGTGGGGAGCTTCATTTCTTGCCTTTTCCCTCTGAGGCAATGTTATCTTGGTAATTGTTTTCAGTGAGTTGACTCTGGGTTGAGTTGTGCTATATGCCGTTCTCCTCTTTGTGCTTAGTTTATGTTGGTCTTCTGACCATAGTGATTCAGAAAGGATTTTCCACAAGGTTGGGTGTCTTATGACGTATTCTTTGAGTTCTCCTTGTCCTGGAAGACTCTTACCTAGCCGTCTATCTTTATAGATAATCTGGCAGGGAGAGGATTTTCAGGCTGGCGTTTTTCTTTTATCATTTGTAAGATGTTACTCCACTCTCTCTTCCTCTTCATGGTATATGCTGATAGGTCTAAGCATGAATTCTTACCTAGGCACCATTTTATATGACTACCTTTTTTTTTTCCTCTTGCTGCTCTTAACATTTTCTCTTTTTTCTCAAAGTTGGATAGTTTGACTATTATATGCCTTAGTGAGTTCTTCCTGGGGTTTAGTTTAATTGGTGTCCTCCCTGCTTCCTGTATGTGTCTGGTTCTCATTCATTAAGGTGGGGAAGTTTGCTTCCAGAAATTCCCTTGCTAATTTAGCTGTTGACTTCTTTGTTGTGTCGTGTTCTGGTAGAGCAATTATTTGAATATTGTTCCTCTTCATAGCATCTGTTGTTGACCGCAGGTTTTCTTCTGCCTCTTTGATGATCTTGTTTGACTGTCTTTCCCATTTGTTGAAGTCTGCCGGATTCTCCTCAAGGTCACTGGTACAATTCTCCACCTCTTCTAGTCTGTTGGTGAGGT
>NC_134535.1:1243912-1258912 GCF_050624435.1 Tenrec ecaudatus
GCCAGACTTCCTGTTTGTGTCTCTGACAACTTACCTGGACACCACAGGCCCCTGCTGTTTTATTATGCACACGCTCTTGCCCATCTTCCCTGGATTTAGGAAGAAAAGTGTGTTCTGGGCCGGTGCATGATACCTCTGCGATCAATTTTTTTAATCACTACTTTCCACTCCCCGCCCCACCATCAACCTTATTAACCCCTTCTTTACCCTGCCCCACGCCCATGAGATCAACTTCATTAATCCTTCTTTCCATTCCACCTGTGATCAACTTTATTAAGCACCTCTCACCTCCCACCTCCAACTCTCACCTGCTCTGTCCATCTCCACATTGGGAGATTGAGTGGAAGGTCAAAGACTCTCCCTGTAATTGCTTTTCTGTCAATTTTGATACTATTTGTATGAGTTTCTGCCTTGGATGGAAATTTCCTACCTTGTCCTATGGGGTTGCTGGATGGCAGTGAGTTGGGGCTTTGGGGCCTGGTTGACACGTGCGAGAAACAGTATGGGGTGGAGGCTTCCCTACTTTTGTTTGGACAAGGGGAGCCTCTTAACCTCATGGTCTGCTTTGCCTGTGGCCTCAGTGCCTGACCTCACCCCCCCACTGCTGTGCCCATTCCTGGCCTCCCGGCCCCCAGCTTCTGCTTGTCTCTGCCTCCTGTCCATAGGATCCCTGCCTTTTTAATCCATCATCAGTTCAGATTTTGTTTGGGACCCAAGTGGAAGGTCTCTGACTCCCCTTAAAGTCTCACGCCTGAAGGGGCTCCCTGTGCGCTGACGTCTCAGTCCGGCCCTCAGGTGGCTGTTCTGGGCACAGATGTGTCCTGCCCCCCTTTGCAGGGTGGTGGTGGTGTTCGGTGCTGTGGAGTGGGTTCCCACATCAAGTGACCCTACTCGCAGCAGAATGAAACACCGCCCGGTCCTATGCCATCCTCACCATCGTTGCTGTGTTTGAGCCCATTGAGGCAGCCGCTGCCTCGTCGAGGGCCTTCCCCTTCCTCCTGCCCCTCCCTCCACTTGACCAAGCATGTTGTCCTTCTCCAGGGACGGGTCTCACCTGACATCATGTCCACAATCTGTAAAATGGAGTCTCCCCATCCTTGCTTTCAAGGAGCATGCTGACCATGCTTCTTTGAAGACAGGTGCACCTATACACGCACACACGAGCACATGTGCGCACATACACACACGAGTGCATGTGTGCACACGCATGGCGTGCCTGCCTTGCCCCAGGTAACCTCTGCAGTGCTAACGATGCCTATAAGGGAGAGGAAGCATGCTCATCAAAAATACGTGAGGAACAAGAGTGTCTAGGAAGTAGATTTCCAAATGGTCCAAGGCCCCAGCCCACTTGACGGTATGGGATCACATAGGACATTCAGGTGTCATCCTTGGGCCTCACTCAGGGCCCTGTGTGTCTGGGGGCTGCCCTCCTCTGGCCACTGCTGCTAGGGCTGGAGCTGCAGGAGTGAGCACCCACAGTCAGCCTAGCATGATTTTGGCATGGCCCACGGTGGGGTGTGGCCCCTGGCTGGGTCAGCTGCAGGCACCCACAGTGCGACCTGCACCCTCCACTGGTCTTCTTCCCCTCACCTAATGGCCCTACCTGCTAGGGCTTCCTGGGCCACTGCCCAAGTTGGCTTCCTGGTCTCAGGGCTCAGTTTTGGGGGCCCCCAGCCAGCAAGGGCCTCTCTGGATGCTAATCTGGAGCAAATTCTCCAAGAGTCTCCAGCCACCAGTAGAAACATCACCAGACAATGGGTAGATCCAAGTGCTTGGATGATGTGCTACTTAGATAATTTTATGTCAACTTGAAAATGTGTAAAAGTGTGGAGGTGGTATCCAACCTGTCAATCAAGTCACAGACTGAATGTGCCTCCTTGATGGTGTGGCCTCCTCATAAGGAGGGCTCTGGGGACCTCCCCTTCTTTCTGCCACTGACTCAGGGCTGCCGCAGTCCTGCCATATTTCTACTGACCTTGGATCCACATGACTCATGCACCGGGCTGGGCTGGAATGCTTCCCTGAGATATATAATTTCTCCTTTATAGAGAGTCTGTGTTAGACCGGGCTGACTAGAAAACAAATCCAGAGACACTCATACACGTATAAGAAAGAGCTTTATATCAAAGACTCACTGTATACCAAGACAACGTCCCAGCCCAGTCAAGATCAAGTTCATAAGTCTGATAGCAGCCCGTAAGTCCAATACTAGTCCCTAAATCACTCTTCAGACTCACGCAGCCACACAGTAATGATGCAAAATGCAGGAAGGCCACAGGCTGGTGGGTGCCAGGATCCAATAGCGGTAGAAGCAACATCTCAGTGCTGGCGTGGGTCTCCCTGTGGCTCCTCCAGCTCTCTGCGTGTGACCCTTCAACAGGAAGGTGAAGCAGAGAGAGAGAGAGCTCTCCCAGGGCTCAGCAAGTCTCCAAGTGGCTTGGCAACAGGAAGACGAAGGCAGAGAGAGGGGAAGTTCCCAGAATCCTCATGAGCAGGCCACGCCCACAAAGAGGCATCATCAGGCCGTGACCAGACTGCCAGGACAGACCCCACCCCTACGCTTATTTATCAAGTTGACATGAAATTATGTAACCACCACAATAACTACCACAAGCTCTTCTTTACACAACCAAACACTGGCTGTGGACGTGGGTGTAGGTGCTTCAGCAGGTCCAGCACAGGTGGTCACTTCTCCTATGGCGAGTGGAGACCATGAGGGGTGGACAGCCACCCAGGGAATGGATGGCAGGTTGGACGATAAAGGGTGGACAGGGTCACCCCCAGAAGGTAGACGGTGAGTGGGGACGTTAATGGGTGGACGGAGCACACAGTAAGACCAGGTGGGTGGCAGAACCCCTCAGAGCATTGGCAGCGAGTGCAGACTGTGATGAATGGGGGCCCCTCGTGCATGGGTGATGAGTGGGGGCCGTGATGGGCGGTTCAGGTTGCCCAGAGACTGAGAAAGGATGAAGTGGAATGAGCAGTATTTTGTTTAAAGCTGGTCCCTCGGGACAGGCTTCCCGGGGTGGGATTAATCCCATGGAAGTGCGCTGGTTTCCAGTTGCTTTTTTCTATCTTATAAAACGTGGGGGAGGATCAGGTTTAAGACACAGACTACATTAACCAGGCCTGATCAGCATAGCAGAGAAAGCCCTGCTCCCCAATGGGACTCTACTAAGGTGACCAGATGTCCCACTTTTGGCCCAACAGTCCTGATTTTAAACAATTTTTCCTGCATCCTGCAGCCTTTTAAAAAAGTCCTGATTTTTGGAAGAATGCACGACAAACTAGGGTATATGGTTTTCGGCTGCCATGTGACTATTTTGTCAGGATATGAGTTTTATCAATGGTGTCCCACTTTACCATTGTTAAAATCTGGTCACCTTAGACTATACCCTCAAGTACAGAGGGAGACTTGTTGTCAGGAGAGCCCCGTCCCCGGACAAGGGCATCGTGCTTGGTGAAGCGGAGGGGCAGCGGAGGAGAGGAAGGCCTCCGTCGAGATGGACGGACACTGGCTGCATCAATGGCTCAGGCACACAGACAATGGTGAGCACGGCGCATGGCCGGGCGGTGTCTCATTCTGCCCTACATGGGGTGGCTCTGAGTGGTAACTGAGTCCAGGAGCCCTCATTGCAGCCTACCCCCACAGGGCGAGGCTCGCAGTCTGGGAGACATCTCTCAGCCCAGAGGCAGGTGCTTGTCCACCAGCAGGCTCTCCCCCACTTCATTCTCTGCACCTGCTCGGGGAGACCAGGCACCCAGCGAAGCGGACCAGCCATAGGGAAAGGCAGTAGCCACAGCCCAGAGGACTCAGGCTGAGCCTGTGGGGATGAACTGGGAGGTAGGATGAAGCCAGGTGGGAAGCGATCCAGGCAGCACAGGAAGAGCTGATGTTTGGTTTGCTCCCCGCTGGAGAGTCTGCTTTGCGGAATCCCACTGTCTCTGGGATCCACAGCTCGTGGGGCGGTGCTCGCTGGCGCAGCGGACGAAGGATCCCGAGGGACCTGAGGCACAGACGAGGCTCCACTGGACAGCCCATGGTGCGCTCCTCACCATTCGAGGGGAACAGAGGAATCATGGGGAGTAGGTCATGCTCCAGTGGGCAGTGATTACTGTCCCCAATGAGGCTTGGACCATGGTCCAGCTGGAGCCAGGCCGAGAGAGAGAGAGAGAGAGAGAGAGAGAGAGAGAGAGAGAGAGAGAGAGAGAGAGAGAGAGAGAGAGAGCTGCCTGCACACTGGTGACGTGACTGGAAAGTGGAGAGGTTGCTGGTAAATCAAGGTGAAGTCCAGGAGGGTGATGGATGGGCCCCAGGGGGCACGATGGGCAGTGAGCTGGAGAAATAAATTCCAAACGAAGGGCCCCACGTACAGCTGCAAGCTCCGTCCGCCTCCATCTGTAGAAAGCAGAGGCGGTCCGGAGGGACCCATTGAATACTAACGAAGAGGCTGCAGCGGGCTGTCTTGTGAAAGAGCGATTTATTTTCTCGACGTTCCCGTGGTTAATTGGCTTCGAGCGCACTGCGGCGTGTCCAAGCCCCGGGTGGCTGGTTGTTGGTAGGTGGGATCAAGCCTGTGTGTCCCTGCTCCCAGCGACGCTGCTGACCGCCCCAGACCCCTGCAGGGTCACCACAGACGGTGCTGGCCTCGCTGACCGCCGCTTCCCCAAATGTGTGTTTCTCCTCCACCACGAACCCACCCCCCCATGCCCCCCTACGGCCTGCCGGAAGCAAGCAGTTGGGACAGCATTGCGCAGCGATGCTTGAGATGGGCTCTGCCTGGACTTCCTGCTCCCAGCGTGAAGCCGCTGCTGCCCACGTCTTGTTATTGCGGTTCGGTGTCATCAAGTCAATTCTGACTTATAACCACGCTGTCGCCCGCTCCCACACCTCCTCACGATTGTCATGCCTGCGCCCCCTGTTGCAGCCGCTGGGTCAGCCATCCATCCTCAAGTTGGGGGTCTAGGTATCATGGAGAAAGATGTGGAGTTAAATAGGATTCGAGAATGAAGCAAATGTTCTAAAATCCACGTGGCACACGTCTTTTTAATGCATCCTGACGCACACTGACTTGTACGCTGCAGGAAATAGATGTCAGCAAAACTTTTCTATTTTGAAAAATGGTCTTCTGAGGCATCAGCCAAGTGTACATGGAAGAAACACCCCCACCTACGTGATCCAAGAATTTCACATAGTGCAAATCCACAGGAGGGACTGGTGGAGACCTTAAGTTGTGAACACCGGCTTGCAAAGGCTATGGATGACCGTGGGAGCCCAGAATCCAAATACAGGGCCCCCACGTGGATTAAGGCTCTGGTGAAGCCGCCGTGACCTGGTCCAGGGACCTGAATAGCATTGCTGTCAGACAGAGGGCATTGGGAAGTTGATGATGGCAGATGTAGTTCGTTAGGTTACAGTGTAACACCTTAGCATTTGATCTCTCCTTTCACGTTGCTTCAGATTTTAGTGCATTCTGCTCTTTTTTACTGAGGTTTTTCTCTGTCTTGTCATTGTTGTTGGGGTTTCTGTGTGTTTCCCGTTTGAATTTTGTTTGCTTTTCTGTATGTGACATCCAGGACAGGCAAATCTATAGCGACAGTAACTGGATTAACAATTTGCCTAAGGGCATGACTAGGGAGGTTTGGGGGCAACGGGGAGTTGACAGCAATGAGTACAAGAAAGAAGAGAATGTTCCAAAATCGATTGTGGTGTTAATTGCACAACTCTTCTGAATACAACGGAGTATCAAATTGCATGAGATGGGAATTATATGACAGCAAGGCTATCTTTTAATTTTTTTTCTAAAAACAAAACAGAACAGCATTGAATTATGTCCCCTAAAACGCATGCTGGAGTCCTAACTGATACCTGTAAGTGTGATCGTATTCAGAAACTGAGTCAGGTAATGATTGTGATGGAATGGGATGGGGCCTAAATTTGACCACCTCTGAGTTCTAAAAGGCGCAGAATTAGAGGTGTCGGGGGAGAGGAAGACAGACAGTGGAGGCAGATGTCCCTACAAGGCCAGAGAGCCAAGGAGGGTCATCCTGTTAGAAGCTAAATGGACAAAGAAGGCCCTCTAACTAGAGTCCCACCCTGAACTTGAACTTGTAGCCTGCAGGGCTGTGAGGAAATAGATGTCTCTCTGTAAAGCCACCCACCAGTGGCATTTCTGTAGGGGAGGATCCTAGGAGACTAAGGCACAGGATGCAGACCATGGGGTCCTGGCGGTGTAGTGTTTATGCATTGGTCAAGGTCAGCAGTTCGAAACCACCAGCCACCCCACAGGAGAAAGATCAGGCTTTCTCCTCCCATAAAGAGTTACAATTTCAGAAAACCACAGGGGCCATTTCTACCTTGTCCTGTTGCGTTGCTGTGAGTCGGGATCAGCTCAATACCATTGGGTGTGAATGAGAGTGTTCAATTTGAGGTACATCGAATTGATTGGTTGCATGAGATTAGATCGCATTCTCTTGCATAATGGCAGTTGGGTTGAGTGTTGGGTTGCTAATCACAAGGCCATCAGTTCAAACCCACAAGCTGCTCCTCAGGAGAAAGATAAGGAGTTCTGCTCCTTAACAATTTACATCTTCGGAAACTCACAGGGACAGTTCTGCCCTGTCCTTTAGAATGGCTATGAGTTGGAATCGACTTGATGGAAGCAAGTTTGGAGTTTGGCATTAGATTGTATTATGGAACTGCAACTAGTCTAGTGCTTAGCCGAAGCACTGGAGACCACAGCCTTGCCACCTTGACACATAAAATTAACCATCCCAGTTGGAGACCCAGCCTGACCCAGACCCCTGGGACCCTAGAACTTTCAGAAAGCAGCTAGGCCTTTTTGATAGGTTTGTCTCTCTCCTCTGAGGTATTTGCTACTTCCATCTCACCAGACCCAGGAAACGTGATATTGTGATGTTGTCAACTGGTGTGCTGTTTGCGAGAGATGGGATGATCCCGCCTCTCACAGACTAAGTCATGACACATCTTTGGAGCCTTCATGTAGCCTTGAAGAAAGACAGGCCAAATATACTGCTCCCTCTGTCAGGCAGAAGCAAACTGCTTCTGCTCGCCTTCACTTATCCGTACAGAGAAGAAAACACTCACACCCTATAGCTGTCTCCCGGTGTGAAGACCAGTAAAAAGATCATATTAAATCACGGCACAGCAAGTCACTGTTGACATGAACTGTGATCCAGTCATGCCTCCACTTGCATCTTTTGTGCAGCCTAGAGAGTTGTGTGTTGACAGTTCATAAATCTAAAATGCCACCTATGTGTCATATATTATATATATATTTTATTCCACAAGGTCATGCTGCATCAGAGTGTAAGAATTACTCTTTCCACAAAAGCAATTCCAGGATAATGGTAACTTCTGGAAGGCTCCCCAGAACTCTTCAAACAACCCAACAATTTGGCACTGGGAACAACTTCTGTGTATCTTTGCGCTCCTCTGATTTGTACTACCTCCTCTGGAGCGGAATGTGGCCCACCAAAGGACACTACGGTCCCTACCCTCAGGACTCATGGTCAGACAGGATAGGTGACAGATGAGCACTGGACCTACACCGTGCAGGTCATTTGTGAAACTGAAACATTGTTTAAGTCCATCTCAGAGGGACACACGATTTACTAAGAGTTCTCGCAGTCTCCGGTGATTACATAGTGGTTGCTCGTTGGACTGCTACCTGCTGGTGCTGTTAGCACCAGTCTCTCTAGGAGAAAGGTGAGGCTCTCTGCTCCTGTAAGAATGACACTCCCAGAAACCCACAGGGGCAGTTCTAGGTGTGAGTCTGTGTGTCTGTCCTACAGGATCTCTGAGTCAGAGCAACTCCATGTCAGTGAGTTTGGCTTTGATTTCGAGTGCGTTTACACCCCTGCTTGGGGACGTGACTAGCTGAGTTTTATTCTTCCCAGAGAAGACATGAGAACGGAGACTCAAAGTCATGGGAAGAGCATTCTGCCTGGTCAGGGCCAGTCATGGTGGCCTTGACCCGACCCAGACCCTACAGAACCCTCAGTGGAGCCCAGACACCACTTCAGACAGACCTACAGGCCACACAGGTGAGTCTCAGTGTGCTGTGTGAGCATGCATGTGTGAGCATCAGTGTGTCTGAATGACAGTGGTGTGTGCGGGTGTGTGTGTGTGTATGAATGTGGGTTAGTGTGGTGCCACAGTGTGATGAGTGTGTGTGATTTCTGAGTATAATGTAAGTATACATGAGAGTGAATGGGAGTAAGTGTATCTCAGTACATACAAGGGTTGTGGGCTTGAATGTATAAGGGTTGTTGTTATGTGAGCATTGTGAATGAGCGTGTGAGTGTATGACTGTGAATGTGTGAGTGTGTATATGATTGTGTGTGTTTGTGAAGGTAGGTGTCTAGAAGCAGGTGTGTGAGGCTGTGGATGCAAAGGGAAATACGCACCTGTCTCTGCGTCTGCGTGTGTGAGAATGTGGATATGTCTAGGTGACTCTGCGTCTGTGCACCTAAAGCGTATGACTGGGGCAGTGGGTGGAAGCCCGAAAGACAAATGCCGATCAATTCTCCTAAAACACAGTCGCTTACAGCCAGTTCCGTGATGATTAATTTGACTGTCCATTTGCCTAGAACCCCGGTTTGCTGGTGCATTCACTGTCTGAATAGATCATCTAACCCTGGGGGCTCTTTTGCAGCTATTCTTTTCTGCTGTCTGGTTCTGTTGACTTCAAGGATCATAATCATTTACTGATCGCCCTCTTGTGTTTTGGCTAAATAAGGACAACTCGGACTGCGAATGAGCCACCAAGGACACCCAGACACCAGCAGGCAGGGAGCAGGAGACAGCCAGCCTTCTCTCACCTCCCCAGGCCGGTTTCAGAGAAGGCGAGGCAGCAGCAGGATCCAGGCGGGGGAGAGGTGGGAAGGAGCCAGGGCCCTGGTCATCTGGGGGCCAGTAGTGGAAGGCTCCTTCACTCCAGGCACCAAGCAAAACCCGGGTCAGCGGCAGGGGAGAGCCTGACAAAGATATGCAGCAAACTCTTCAATGGGAAGGGTGCGTCATGTTCCAGATGCAGGCAGAGGGGAAGGTGCAGGGAGCTGGCTGCCCGCATTCTGCAGTGCCAGCATATCAGAAACTGGGCACAGTGGGCTGGGTGCAATGCTGCCTGCCACCTTCACCCCAGGGGACATGTGCACACCTGTCCTGCAGGGCAAGGGATCACTCAGATTCTTAGGAGAAGCACACAGCACAAAGGTACAGCAGGAGGCGTTCAGGAAGTTAAACCAGCTCATGGGGGCATGGGGTCATGTTCACCATCTCCAGAGTGGACATGCTCACGAGAATGCTGAGATATGCCCAGGTGGATCCAGGTGGGCACAGCCTCGTGCAAGAGAGATTTTGGTAATGTGACCTTCTCCTCGGGGTGCACGGCACGCCCCTGCAGTTGGCTAGTGCAGGGCAGTCTCCTGTGTCTGAGAGTGTCTTACACGCGCACGGTAGGAAGGGGCTGTTCAGAACTCAGCTGTGACGTACATTTATCTGCAGGGCGCCAGGCAACCACACACAGTGGTACCTGCAGGCGAGTACCAGACAGAACCCCGTCTCAAAGCCCAGCCCAGCTCTCAGAAGCTTCCCTCTCATCTGCAACGCCCTCTACAAGGCCGCTTTCAATAACGACACTTTCTGATGATTGCAAACAGTGGCTGCACCCAGGACCCCTCTCCTCCTGCTCGAGTTCCTAGAGAACTGCTTTGGCCGCTGCGTCGTCGGCAGGCTCACCCAGCCTGCCAGGACCTGCAGGGGCAGGGTGCCTGCTGACCTAGTCCTGGCTCTCCTGTGGCTTATGGCTAGGTCAGTGGTTCCAAGGCCCACCCCAAGCTCCCAGCCCCGCCCCAATTGCTAGCCCCGCCCCAGGCACCCAGCTCTGTCCTTTTCCTGTGGCTGCTGGAACATTTACAAGAGAAATGTGTGGTGTCTTCATTCTGGAGTCACAGGCCGACGTGACATTAATGCAGGGCTTCCCTGGCATCGTAGTGTTTACGCGTTGGGCTGCCAACCACAGGGTCAGCAGTTCAGAACCACAGGGCCCTCCTCTGCATCAAGGTTGCAGTCAGTCAGTCACAACTCAATGGCAGTTTGGTTCTTTTGTTTATCCATCTCTAGCTACCTCTCTATCCCTACTACCATCTACCTTACTTGGTACCTGTTGGGCTGTTAACGACAGGTCAGCAGTTTGAGGCAACTGGGTGCTTCTCTGGAAAAAGACCAGTATTTCTCTTCCCATAAAAAGTTAAAGCTCTGAAAAAAAAAAGTTAAAGCTCTGGAAATATACAGGAAGGTTCTACCCTGCCCTGTAGGGTCACCAGGAGCTGTCAAGCTATCAAATTGAGCTGGGAAAATCTGCTGGGCAAGACCTCTCCCAGGTGTTGAGGATCAAGGATGTCCCCTTGAGGACTAAGGTGTGCCTGAACTAACCACCTCTTTTGGGGCCTAGTCTGCAGCTTGGGACAGCACCGTGTCTCTTCCTGGCCCCTGCTGTCCCCTCCTTGGCAGGGCTGGGGGCACTTCCAGGTCAGTGCTGGGATCCACACCCCTGAGGCTGGTTGTCCTCATCCCTTCTACCTCCCTCCTTTGCTGACATTTGGGGTACGGCCCATGCTGGGCACTGATGGACGGGTTAGCCTGGTCTTCAGTAGGGTTAGGACCATCAGTGAGACCTGGCCCCATTTCCTGGACCCCAAATTCTCAGGAGGGGCTGGGACCCCAGGTAGCCTGTGGTGAGCGGTGGACAGGGCTTAGGGGAAAAAGGCTGATATTCTATTGGGGTGAATTCTCCCTGCTTCTGAAGGCTTTGCTCCAAGGCTCCTCTCCTCCCAGTACTCACAGGAGCTAGGTACCCTGCCGGCTGCTGTTGGGGAGGACTCGGGGAAGCAGCCAGCTCACAGTTGTTGGGGAGTCCTCTCCCCATGGCGGTCACCAGACCCCAGGCTGTGTGTGACACCAGGTGCAAGTGTGAGTACCAGAGGCATCGTGTGCATGTCCCAAGTACAAGGCGTCCGTCCGCCTCCCTCATTTGCGCACCGCCTGACATTCACTGATGGAGCACCTGCGGCGAGCCAAGGGCTCTGCTGAGTTTGTGACCGAAAGATGGTGCTGGCGAGGAATACAGAGCTGGGACTGTCAGGGGAACCAACAGCTCTGTCTTGGAGGAAGGGCAGCCAGGGTGCTCCTTCGAAGAGAAGATGGCCAAACTTTGTCTCATGTGCTTTGGACATGCTGCCAGGAGAGACCAGTTCCTGGAGGATAGCATGCTTGGTGTGGCAGTTAGATTTTATGTCAACTTGACCCTGTGCGAAAAGTGTAGGGGCAGAGTCCAGCCTGTCAATCAATCAATCAATCAATCAATCAATCAATCAATCAATCAATCAATTCACAGCCTGATGATGTCTCCTTGGGGTGTGGCCTTTTTATAAGGAAGAAATTGGAATCTCTCTCTCTCTCTCTCTCTCTCTCTCTCTCTCCCTCCCTCTCTCTCTCTCTCTCTCTCTCTCCCCCTCTTTGCCTTCATCTTTGCTGGGACCACCTGTCCCCAGAGGTGGTTCACTGGGAGACACCTAACCCTGATAGCTATCAGCACCCAGTCAGGTTCCATTGACCTTGGGTCCAGTGGGGCTCTGCACCCACAGGCCTGTGGTCTCCCTGGTTCCCGCATCATCAGCCCGCAGCCACATGAGTCTGAGGAGGATCCTGGCGAGCATAGAGCCATGGACCAGAGCTGGAATGCTCTCTTGATATAAAGTTACTTCTTGCTATAAGGTCCCTTCTTCTACACGCGACTGTCTCTGGACGACACAGTCTAACACCCTTGGTAGAGCAAATGGGCAGCGCGAGAGAGGGAGAGCCTCGGTGGGAGGATGGGTGGACACAGCGGCAGCCTCTACGGGTGGAGCAGAAGGCCAACTGTGCTGCCCGCTGCTGTACAGTCAGACGGCACCTCACGGTGTGCCTGAGAATGGGGTCCCGAATGAACTGAACTGCATTCTCCACAAGAAAGGGATGTCAGAATGAAGGAATGATTGATCACTCCCTTGTCCCTTTCACTCTGGGCACAACGCTGGCTCTGTAGCTTCACCTTATTCTCTGGTTCAACCCCCAGAGATGCCCAAACCTCTTCATACCGTCTTCTGACGCCACTGCTCACAGGTGACTGGCCACAGGTGGTCGAGGGCCCTAGGGAGGGTGGAGCCTTTTAAAGGGAAGCCCCCCGCAGGTGGGGAAGAACTCCTGAGTTCCCAGAGCGCTGCCTTTTCCTCTGAGACTGCATGCTTTCCTGAAACTCATTTTATTGGCATGTACTCCACATACCATACAAGTTAATCATTCAGTCGCATTCATACTTGTGCAGTCATCACCACAACCAATTTTAGATGGTACTAATTGCTTCTATTAGCTCCCCACTTCCCCCCCCCATCTTTCCCCTATCCATTTACTGTCCCTATAGATCTACCTATCCTGAATTTCATATACAGATACAGAAAGTCATACCAAACAGAACTCAACCATACAGAATCATACTAAGCAAGCAGACAAGCAAAAACCTCAACATCAGCACCCTGATAAGACATAGAGAATCCTCAATCAAAGAGCAAGCAGAATATATTGAAAACTGGAACAGTTTCAGAAATGGTCAAGAGGGAGCTCAATGGATAAGGTATTGCATTTTAACCTAATTGCATCAGCCACAATCAACTTCACAGTGCCCTCTGCCTGATGGCAAGTCTATTCCCGCCCCTGGGCTATGGTGAGAGGGGCTTCCCCAGAGGCTTACTCTATGTGTGGACCCTGTAAATGGATCTTAGCTTTCCACTGTCATCTTTTGCCTTCTGCAAACCAGGTGTTCACAGTCTGAGCTTTGAAACCATTCCCTCCTTTGAATTTGGGTTTTATTATTTGCAATCTTTAGATCACCCAGGCTGCTGTGCTTCTTCCATGTGGACTTCATTGAAGCCTCACTTAGATGGCTGCTTGTTTTCAGACAAGCCTGTAAGGCCCTGGATGCTATTCTTTCTGTTGGCTGGGCAAGAGTGCAGGCTTTCAGATGTTCCTTTGAGGCCTCTCTTCCCAGGCAGGGTGCCTTTCATCCTGAGAGGCAGGAGCACCAAGGATTTCACAGTAAATTAGTGACGTCCAGGAACCAGAAGGGCTGTGTGTTAGTTCGGGTAGACTAGAGAAACAAATTCATATATGCTCATGCGTGTAAGAGTGAACTTTATATACATGAGCAATTGAATATTGAGAAAACATCTCAGCCCAGTCCATAAGTCTGATATTACCCCATATGTTGACACTAGTCCATAAACTCTTCTTTAGACTCAGGAAACAAATGCAATGACGTTGAATGCAGGAAGATCACAGGCCAGTGGGTGGGAAATAGAGTGACAGTGGAAGTATGTCACTGCTGGCTTAGGTCTCCGTGTGGTTCCTCCAGCTCCAGGGCTCTGGATCGATCAGTGTAGCTCCATCAGGTTTGTCTTCAGGGATGTCTCATAGGGAGTGAATGTGTGACCCCTCCTCCAGAGAGCTATTGATCTCCTTTGCACCTCCAGATGAGGTCATCAAGCTGCGACCTGATTGACAGGCTAAACCCCACCCTTTCACTCTTAAGTCTCAAATTGACAATAGATTATGAAACTGCCACACCGAGACACTCAGAGATATGTAAGAGAGAACTTTATATCAAGAAGTAATTATGCATCAATAAAACATCCCAACCCAGTTCAAATTGTGCCTGAGCTGATCCCACCACACTGAGGCAAAACACTAAGGGCGTGCAACAGAACAGCAAGGGAATGGAGCGGTGAGGTCTCCAGGAAATGCTGAAGGTGGACTTTGGGGCCAGAGCTTGGTGCCCCAACCGATTGGACTGGAAAACACTCCTAAAGGCCAACAAACAGTCCTTGAACTAACTACAAGCTTTTATTTCTTATTTTTTTTTTGTCATTGGTTTGTTGTTGAAGTTTTGTTGTATACTGTTGCTTGGTTTTGCTCTGTCTTGTTTTTGTGCATGTTATTATCTCTGCAGGTCTGTCTAAATAAGATAGGCTGGATGAACAATCTGGAGGAGAAACCAATGGGACCGACAGTTCCAAAGGGACATAGGAGAATGGGGAGTGGGGGGAAAGGTAGTGGTGTTAACAAACCCAGGGACAAGGGAACAAGTGATCCAAATCGGTGGTGAGGAGGGTATAGGAAGCCTGGAAGGGCAAGATCAAGGGTAATGTAACCAAGAGGAATTACTGAAATCCAAATGAAGACTGAGCATGATAGTGGGACAAGAGGAAAGAAAGTAAAAGGAAATAGAGGAAATAACTAAGAGGCAAAGGGTATTTATAGAGGTCTAAAAACAGGCGTGTACATATGTAAATATATTTATATAGGATGATGGGGAAATAGATCTATGTGCATATATTTATAGGTTTAGTATTAAGGTAGCAGATGGACATTGGGCCTCCACTCAATTACTCCCTCAATGAAAGAATACTTTCTTCTATTAAATTGGCATTCTATCATGCTCACCTTCCCAACACAATCACTGAAGACAAAGCAGGTGAATAAGCAAATGTGGTGAAGAAAGCTGATGGTTGCTGACTATCAAAAGATATAGCATCTGGGATCTTAAAGGCTTGAAGGTAAACACGTGACTATCTAGCTCAGAAGCAACAAAGCCCACATGGAAGAAGCACACCAGCCTGTGTGATCAGGTATCAGGCATAAGCAGAACAAAAAATATCATATCATTGTGAATGAGGTGGGGAGTGAGGAGTGGAGACCCAAAGGCCATTTGTAGGCCACTGGACATCCCCTTAAAGAAAGGTCTCGGAGAGGAGACAAGCCAGTCAGGGTGCGATGTAGCAACAATGAAACATATAACTTTCCTCTAGTTCCTAAATGCTTCTTCCTCCCCTACTATCATGATCCCAATTCTACCTTACAAATCTGGCTAGACCAGAGGATGT